>NW_015505748.1:116859-242805 GCF_001515645.1 Sinocyclocheilus grahami
TACTGACAGCGTCTGAATCCAATCCGTTACTGACAGTGTCTGAATCCAATCCGTTACTGACAGTGTCTGAATCCAATCCGTTACTGACAGTGTCTGAATCCAATCCGTTACTGACAGCGTCTGAATCCGGTCTGTTACTGACAGCATCTGTATCCGGTCCGTTACTGACAGTGTCTGAATCCAATCCGTTACTGACAGTGTCTGAATCCAATCCGTTACTGACAGTGTCTGAATCCAATCCGTTACTGACAGTGTCTGAATCCAATCCGTTACTGACAGTGTCTGAATCCAATCCGTTACTGACAGTGTCTGAATCCAATCCGTTACTGACAGTGTCTGAATCCAATCCGTTACTGACAGTGTCTGAATCCAATCCGTTACTGACAGCGTCTGAATCCAATCCATTACTGACAGCATCCGAATCCAATCCGTTACTGACAGCGTCTGAATCCAGTCCGTACTGACAGCGTCTGAATTCAGTCCGATACTAACAGTGTCTGAATCCTGTCCGTTACTGACAGCATCTGAATCCAATCCGTTACTGACAGCGTATGAATTCAGTCTGCTACTGACAGCATCTGAATCTAATCCGATACTGACAGCGTCTGAATCCAGTCCGATACTGACAGGATCTGAATCCAATCCATTACTGACGCCATCTGAATCCAGTCCGTACTGACAGCGTCTGAATCCAATCCGTTACTGACAGCGTCTGAATCCAATCCGTTACTGACACTGTCTGAATCCGTTCTGTTACTGACAGCATCTGAATACAATCCGTTACTGACAGCGTCTGAATCCTGTCTGTTACTGACAGCGTCTGAATCCAGTCCGTACTGACAGCGTCTGAATTCAGTCTGATACTAACAGTGTCTGAATCCTGTCCGTTACTGACAGCATCTGATTCCAATCCGTTACTGACAGTGTATGAATTCAGTCTGCTACTGACAGCATCTGAATCTAATCCGTTACTGACGCCGTCTGAATCCAGTCCATACTGACAGCGTCTGAATCCAATCTGATACTGACAGCGTCTGAATCCAGTCCGATACTGACAGCATCTGAATCCAATCCGTTATTGACGCTGTCTGAATCCAGTCCGTACTGACAGCGTTTTAATCTAATCTGTTATTGACAGCATCTGAATCCAGTCCGTCGTTGAATCCAGTCTGTTTGCTGTTGTGCCAGAGATGCAGCCTAGTCACTAATACACACTCAAACAACTCATAAAACACTTCATATTCATTGATCATACATTGGTCTTTACACTGTTATTGATCTGAATTGAACCAGCACTGAACTGTATTGACATTGTTGTCATTTAGAAGCGCTTTACAGCAGAATCTGAACTATCTCCATAGTTGAGTTTCTATAACTGATTCTACTATTTTACTGTTTATCACTGTAAAGCTGCTTTGACAGTCTGTATTGTGTAAAATGCTATAGAAATAAAGGTGTTTAGACTTGACACACACACATTTGAGTCCAGCTCACATTTTCCCCATTGTTTCCTGTTATACACCATTTATACAGCATTTGAAATGCTGAACAGCAGAAGTATTCTTGCACAGAAAGAAAAGGCTTGAAAAATGATAAAAAAATTACTGTGTTTCCATTCTTTTGTTAAATATAAGGTGGATTGAGATTGTGGTTTGGTGTTTATTGTACATGCTTTAAGCCAGATCACCCATTCTCCTCTTTCTTTGTCCTTTTTATACAGCTCCATCAATAAAAATGAACAAAAAGGTCCAAAAATTATATGCAAGCAATTAAAACAGCAGAATTTGTCATTATTAATTATTGTGCTTACATGGCTTAGTAGATCTGTCAGTGACAGATTGTACTTTTACACCTAACAGAGCATCAAACTCGTCTACATGACAAAAAAACACACAATAAATAAAGATGTTTTTTTTTTATCACTTTCTTTGCCCTCAGTGACAATGAATCCCATGAGTTTCTCTTGCATTATTCCCAGTATTAACCTAGTATGTCATAAAGTTCAGTCATAGTGCGCAGTGGTCGAAGGTACTGAGGATGATTGGTGAAAAAAGCTGATATGTAATCAATAATGATGGATCAAAGCACTACACCTTTACTAGCCTGTGGTCAGAGCGCATTACTGTTTGCTACTTCATAGCATCTTTTCATCTCCTTCCTGGTGGTACTTCTCTTTCATTATTAATCACTAGAAGGGACGGTGTTAGTCAAGCTCAAAGCTCTGAAAGAACTCACAAGGTCTTTACAGAGATCTAGCCGGATGAACGCTGACTTGGATTTGATATATAATTAGTTACATTGTATGTATTGCTGGGCGGATGTGGATAACAGAATATAACGGGCATTGCGGCTGCAACTCAGAAATTGAATTTTTCTGCCACCTCAGATTTGATGCGTCTCACAGTGAATACTGAAGTCAACTATTATCCTGCCACGAGCAGATTACATGCCTCTCAGAAACGGGAATTGTACAAAGAGACGGCGTACAATACTCAAATATTTTTGAGAGAAAAATAAGAAAAACACTTGAGGTGGGAGGCTTCACTCATCAATGACCTGCTTTGTGTTTGTCGGTTTTGGATGAAAATGTGCATCCAGAGTATGAAAAGGCAACAGTGTTTTTTTACGAATGCACAGTTATTTTTGTGTTTTCCCCCCACAAAGTTACTCAAATGCTCACAGCAATAATTGCAGCGTATTTGAAAACGCATTCATCTGAGTGACGCATTTCTTTCAGTTCCATTCTCTCTTGCAAATCGGCATGATGATTCACTCCGTCCTAATTAATTTCGTCTAGAGCCATTGTTTGCCGAGCGGAAGGAGAACTTGGCCATGAGTGTCATTATTTGTTGTGATGAGCGCTAGCCTCCCTTTGCTTTGCTGGAAATGATGCTGGTGTTAAAGGTCTTTGATGTGTTGACTCACCTTGACTCTGCCTGGTTGTGTCTTCCAGGGGAGAAGCACTGGCCGGTTCGGTCTCAGAGTCATCATGGTAGGAACACTGCTTCTGTGTAGTTGAGTGTGTTTCTTCCCTCAGCCTCTGCCTCTGCCCTGTGTCTGTGTTTGTGGTGGATGTGTAAGTCTGTGTAACCTCACTCCTCACCATGTAGCTCTGATTAGATCATTCTTCTCCTGCTTAATCTGCACCCCTGTAGTGTCTTTGTTCCTCTGGATTCTCTGTTCCTCCATTGCTTCGGATTCAGAGTGCCTCCGACAGACAGAGGAGCACACATGCTAGCGCAGGGATAAAGACAGTTTTGAATGATGTTACTTCTTATTAATTAAAGAAGACATCAGAAAAATCTGTGCTTATCTCTGTGGGCGACGTGATGATGCTCCTCGCGAGAAGATCTTCTGCCGGTGTCCTCCAACCTGGTATGTGCAAGCCGAAGGGTCTTTTTATGTGTTTGTACATTTGTTGTTTTTTCTTGTGAGTTAAACTGTCATTATTACATTTATGAGAAGTAAATGAATAAAAACAAAATAAAACACATGGGAAATGCTCTGCAGGTATGTTGCTTTGATGTCCTGTTTAGTATGGAGCGAACGTGTCTGGGTCAATGTCCATGAAATTGCTGAAATGTCTGTGATATTGCTAAATGATCCAGCGGAGAGCTTTCCATCTTATCCCGAGAGAGAAGCTGTATAGTGACTTAATCAGTATGTGTTTATCAGTGCAGCACAGCTTTAAAAGCAAATACACAAGCTTTATTTACCCATCAACCTTCTGCTTCAAGAGCCAAAGGTCACTATGTCTCCAAATCTACAAGTTAATGGTAAGAAAACTCTCTGGTAAAGAGGATACACTGCAAATAAAATGATTTCCTTGCACAGTATTTTTGTCTTGTTTTCTAGTAAAAATATCTAAACATTCTTAAATCAAGATACGTTTACTTGAGTAGCAAAGATATGTTCTTGTTTTCTGAAAAATGTCTCAAAATGTCTCAAGGTTTTGCTTTGAACATGGTTAGAAAAATCTACTTAATTCAATGGGAAAACAATTATTTTTCTGACCCCATTGGCAGATATATTTTCTTGTTTTAAACACTCACTTAATTTTTATACATTTTTAAGAAAAGGCAACTTCTTATCTAATGTCATTTCGCTTCTCTAAAAAAATATGTCTTGATTATAAAGGGATAGTTCACCCAAAAATGAACATTCTGTCATTAATTACTCACCCTCACGTGGTTCCAAAGACCTTCGTTCATCTTCGGAACACAAATTAAGATCTTTTTTTAAATCAGAGAGTTTTCTGATCCTGCATAGACAGCAACGCAACTACCACGTTCAAGGTCCAGAAAGGTAAGGACATCGTTAAAATAGTCCCTGTGACATCAGTGGTTCAACCATAATTTTATGAAGCTATGAGAATACTTTTTGTGTGCAAACAATGCCAAAATAGCGACTTTATTCAACATGTCAGTCTTCGTCATGTGTTCACGAGAGTATCACAACGCATGCATGTGATGCTGCTGATGCAGGAACCGGTGTTCTGACATAGAACCTGGATGCGCCGCGCCTTGTTTGCAAGCAGAGAATGCACGATAGTATTGTGAACGTGTAGCGGAATCTGACATGGAAGAGAAGAAATTGATGAATGAAGTCATTATGTTTTCCTTTACGCACTAAAAAAAGTATTCTCGTAGCTTTGTGAAATTAAGGTTCAACCACTGATGTCACATGGACTATTTTAACGACATCCTTACTATCTTTCTACGCCTTGGAATGTTTCAGTTGCTTTGCTGTCTATGCAGGGTCAGAAAGCGCTCGGATTTCATCAAAATACCTTAATTTGTGTCCTGAAGATGAACAAAGCTGTTACGGATTTGGAACAAAATGAGGGTGTTGACAGAATGACAGAATGACTTTAAGAATATTTAGCTATTTGTACTGAAAAACAAGACAAAAACACTGAGGAAGAGCAGTGTATGTGCTGTTATTAGATGCTCACAGAGAACTCGATTGCAGCTCAGTTACAGCATTATTTATTGCAGGATGGGTCAAACTGTGCACTTCAGTGGGGAATTGCATTTTCATACATGTAGGACTACTATGACATTTCACAATTAAATGTTAACCGTTTTTGTCAGTGGTTAAATGCCAAACCCCAGTGGCTTTCCGGCTCCGCATTTGTCAAAAATACAGGAGAAGGGCAAGCGAATTGGTTTCAAACTGTCAGCGAAGACCGTCGGGCCGGACCTCATCCCTCAAAAGACTGTATCATTAGAGCCTCTATCTAAAGCAGAGTCATAGCTGTGCATTTTGAACAGGTGCATAAACGCGACCAACTTCTGGAAGGAAATGTGACGTTCTGGTACTCGCCCTCCCTCCCACTCGTGTCTCAATCCCTTCCGGCCCCTCATTAGTCTGAGCAGCATCACCTCTGGAGAGCGGCAGGCTCGAGTGGCTTTTCCAGACTACACGCCGCTCTCATCAGGTTTTTATCAGGGACGATTGGGTTTCCTGTCATACGAAGCCAGATATTTTAACAAAGGAACTCAGACAAGCAGATGTATTTGGCTGTGCTATAAGATGTGCTTGGCATGCCGAAAGCTTACTGACCTAAGATTTTGGCACGATGTATTCATCAAGGAGACAGAAGCGTGTTGTTAATTCTCGTCAACACTGGGCTGGACCGGATGAGACAGAAGGGAACGAGCACTAGAGGCTACACAGCTGTTCATGCAAATGTTCTCGCATGACCTTGTTTACTTGCTACTTCTTGTTTTTTTGCAATAAATTGTTTATTTGATTTGAACTTCATTTCCACAATCAGAGGAAATGTTAATCATGCCGTCTTGATTAACGCAAACTTTTAACTTGTTTTTTTATTCCAGGTATTGTTTAATATCATGCTTCACGAGATGTATTATATTACTGCTGAAATTGTTCCAGTGATTAAGACTGCTTATTGTGAGATTTATTATAAAGCACGCCAACCTCTTGTGAGCTCCTTTTGCGCTAATCCTGGACTATCTGACGATAGTGCAAAATGAAACCCATCCACAAAGATCTCATGCAAATGCGATGACAAACAGCAGCCCCTTCTGATGATGTCGATGCATTTCATTCTCTGGAGGAAAAGCAAGAGAAATGTCAAATGACTGAATCATTGCTTGGCCATCTGGACATTACTATTCAAACTGGAACGAGAGTGTTGTTGTCAGGATATATTAAGATGTGAAACAGGAGTACGTGCAAAGTGACGATTCATCAGCTGTAGGCTCTGGTGTCGCTACCGTTTCGCTTTCAAAAGGCCAAATCAACAACATTTGTGGCATCTGATTCATACAAAGTAAATTTCATTGCATACCGGGGCGGATATTAAAAATGATGCACAGCTTATGACTTCTAAAAGCGACCACACTGCTGTTAATGTCAGCGAGTCGCTCCAAACAGCTCAAGATAACAATAATTCTGCACGCGTTCTCTGAAATCATCAGCTTTTAAGCTATTGAAGGTAGTAAGTGTTCTTTTATGCTGTCATAAACTAGGCAAAACAAACATTACACAACCTGCTGTCTGCTTAAGAAACAAAACTCGGCAGAAGTACTGGAATAAAAGATACCGTTTCACCTAATTGAATTTGATATCAGATGGCATTGCGCAGCCTGTCCTTGAGCTGGTGTGAAACTCTTCATTAACCTCGCGACGCATTATGAGCAGTCGACTCGAGCTCCGTCTTGTTGACTAAATGACCTGAGAGACTCGGGCCGAGTGAGCCTAAATACGTGCCGTATGCTGAGAGAGAGAGTGACTGGAGAGAGCGCAGACCTCCGGCCCGCAGCCAGACTTCAACTAACCGCCTTCTCAAAAGCAACTAATTGGTCCCCAGATTAAAGCAGGATCATTGAACTGGACGATGCTTCTTATTAATTAGAACTCAAGACTGCGCTTTGAGCTCTGGCTTTTTATCAGTGCCGCTGTGAATGTAGTGGACCTGAGATGTTTTGGGACGTGTGTGCCTCCTAAGCGCTCCTTAACTTTTAGTTGTCAGTTTTAATAAGTTGCTGTAGACAGTGCAGAGGAGAACTTCAGACTAATTCAGTATTTCTCATCTCAGACCCTGTGATTGCTGCTGCTGCTGCTGCTGCTGGAAGGAAAAGGGAGACACATTCAATATATATATATAAAAAAATCATGATTTTAGCTCACTTTGATTCCATTTTGACATGTATTATTCTAGAAACGAGATTTTCAGCCAGGTTCCATAAGTACGTCCTGCATGGGGGTCAATAAACAAGTGTACTACAGTTCAGAAGTTTGTGGTCAGTAAGATATATACAGTATATATATATATAAATGTTAATACTTTTATGTCAGCATGGATTCTTTAAATTGATCAAAAGTGAGAGTAAAGACATTTATAATGTTACAAAATTTCAAATAACAATAAATGCTGTTCTTTGAACTTTCTATTCATCAAAGAATCCTCAAAAAAAATTGAATGTCTCAAATATTCGGGGGAGCGACTGTTTTCAACATAATAATCAGAAATTATTCTTGAGCAGCAAATCAGCATAGTAGAGTGATTTCTGAAGGATCGTGTGACACTGAAGACTGGAGTAATGATGCTGAAAATTCAGCTTTGATCACAGGAATAAATGACATTTTACTATATATTCATATAGAAAACAATAATGTTGCTGTATTTACTGTATTTTTTAGTAAATAAATGCTGCCTTAGTGAGCAAAAGAGACTTCTTTAAAAAAAGTTAACTTAGTGACCTCAATTTTTTTATTGATATTATAAAAGTTTCTTTGAGAATATAAAATATTTTCTACATATACATTCTTTTTTATCCAAATGTGCTTTTTAAATGTTATTAATAAATATCATTGTAAAGTATATTGGGATGTCCTAAAGTAGGTTGGTAGTAAGTCTGTGAAGGTTAAAGAACCCTGTGACACAAACTATTGTACTAAATCTATATTGTATACACAGTAAACACACTACAGGGAACCATAGCTACTGGGTAAAAACATCACTATCTCATTGAATAACTGCAACGATTGACTCCATTCTCTCGAAACAGGGGTCTTCGCTCATCTGAGCTCCATGACAGATGTAAATGGATGTTAAACTAGTCACTCTAATGCATTTTTAAACAGGCACAACAGCAGATATCCAGACGAGCATGACGCTGTGCTCCCTCTAGTCTTCATCCATTTATCAAGGGGCGCTTCATGAGCCCATCTTTACCAGCTCAGAATAGCTGCCATTCATCACCGCTCAGCACACCGTGGTCCTCACGCACGGATGCTGCGGTCCATCTCAGCCCATCACAGAGCCGTCGCGCCAACCGCATCAGCCTCCCGCCGCGCTAAACACACGCACGCACAGACTTCGTGGCAGATGTCAGAGCAACTTTAGTCCTGTATTAGAGCTCCGGAAAGCAGGGGAAATAGAAATGTCAACTGGCGAGGCAGCCTCAACACTTTTCAATGATGTGCAGATGATGATGAACCCTGAACTAATGCCCATCGTCATATGCAGCACGTCCATTATTGCTGCAACTTATAACCGATTTAGTAAATGACACGTTTTGCTTTTCTGCAGCTGTTGGTGAATTATAGAGCATTGTATCGCTGAGATTATGGCCATCATTCAATAACTGTGCCTGCATGAGCGATTAACAAACGTGGCCAATTTGAAAATATACAGTTCCCTGCCAATGGATATCACATAATTAATGTTTTCAAGTAGCAGTGATTTTGTGTAAACGTTGTGTAATTGAGTTGATTGTACATGTGTTGTTTGTTGCAGATGCTTTTTTGGTCATATGCTTTATGTGCACTATATAGCCAAATATATGTGGACAGGTTTGGTTATTTTAGGCACACACACGCTTAAGCAGATTTTTCTATTTCAGCATGATAAAGGTTTAGGGATTCTGGTGTGTAAAGGATCCAAACTAGGATCTACTCCCTATTTAATCCAACCTGAAACAAGCCCATATTGCTGGTCCACATGCTTTTGGCCATGTAGTGCATGTTGCACTGCTTATCTAGCTATTAATGTGCTTCCCTTTTTGCTTAAGGCCATTTTTTCCTTTGGAGCGATCGTGCTCTGGATTACAATCGATCATGCTTGCCTTTACTTTGCAACCAAATCAGACTTGTCATTGCTTTTTCTGCAGGAGCCCATCAACATAATTACAACCATCTTGGTCTCAGTAGCCCAACTCGAACACCTAAAAATGGTAAGAACCACGTTCCTCATTTAACAGCACCATTTCACGAGTGTAGTCTTACTGTCGAGGGCTTTTCACTGATTATTTGTGTTCGCATGCCTACAAGATTTGCGGGTGCTTTGAACAGATCAATGGCAGTGTCCATTTTCATCATCATCACTACCATGAAACAAACCGAGGATCTTGATTTGAGCCAATGGTCTGGAGAGGACGCAATTTAAAGCCAGACTTAAATGGAGTGAATTACTGCGCTTTCCTGAGCCTTTCTGACATGTCAAAGCTTATAAGTCTGGAGCCTCATGTTATATTTTTGTGACCTGAAATGAGACCTTTATAGCACTCTGTGCTCAATTCTTCAAAGCGCTATATGCCGTCTGTGTTCAGAGGACAGTATCCATTCAAACTCATGCCTCAACACTATCATCATCTTGCTCCAGAATGTATTATTGAAGGCATGAGAGCAGGGCTCGGGCTGTTGTTGAATCTTCCAGCTGATGTTGCTGTAATGTGAGGCTGGAAAGCTTCTCACTAGTGAGCAGAAACGCTCAGCTTGTTAGCGCTGATTAAATCCCTGCCGTTAGTGAAGCACTCGAGTCTGGCTTGGGTTGGTGGAGGATGGGAGTCTAAAGATGGATCGCTCTCCCACCCAACAAGCTTCAAAGGCTCCCCAATGGATCCCTGTTTTTATGACAAAGCCTGTTATTGCATTCACACAGAGCAGCTAATTCACTGTATGAAAAGAGATACTCTTCCCATATTGCTGTGATTTATAATGAAACTTCGGTCAGCTCAGCCTGCAGTCGGCTTTTGTCAAACCTTTTAGCGTCCAAGCAGAGATCAATCTCTTAAGAGCCTGTACATTATTTGCAATTTGTCTAGCAACATATGCTATTAAACAGAAATAATATTTAATGAAATAACAAATAAATACAAATAACAATGAATACGTATTATACATACCTGAATATGGAACCATGTATCTGCTTCAGAGTAAAACTATTTCAATGTGAAACAGAAAATCAATTACGCTAAATCAACGTTGTGAGAAAGGTCCTAATTAAGTCTTAATAATCAAGTCTCCGTTGTATAGTATCATTACATATAGTTCAATAACAATACACTACTGTTTAAAAGTGTTTTTTTTAGTGTTTTTGTTCATCAAGGATGCATTAAATTGATCTAAAGTGACAGTAAAGACATTTATAACGTTACAGTAGATTTCTATTTTAAATAAATATGCTGTTCTTTTGAACCGTCTATTCATCAAAGAATGCTGAAAAATAAAATCTATCACGGTTTCCACAAAAATATTGGGCAGCACAATAATTGATAGCAATCAGAAATGTTTCTTGAGCAGCAAATCAGCATATCAGAATGATTTCTGAAGGATCACGTGACACTGAAGACGGGTAAAGATGCTGAAAATTCAGCTTTGATCACAGCAATAAATTACAATATAACATACAGTATATTCACATAGAAAACTATAATACTATGTCACAATATTACTGTTTTTACTGTATTTTGATCAAATACATGCAGCCTTGAAAGAGACTTCTTTCAAAAACATAAACAAAAAGAAAAATCTTTTGAATTGTAGTGTCTGTTTTAATATATACACTTCTTAAATATACAATGCTCTCCAACCAGTTTAGAAATGCTGTAGGAAAGGTGGGGTTGTGGACAATACATAAAGCCTTGTAATTTTTTGATGACAACCTGAACTCTGAAAATCTATTTTATTAAACAACAAATAATGATTTTATAACAGAAAAAAAGAGGTGGTGTGCTGGTCCTAGCAGCTAAACTCCATGATGGCCAGGCCACTGTTACTACCTAAAATCATTTTTTTTTATTTTACTACTAAAATCATTTTCATGTGTTCCTGTGGCTCAGTGGTAGAGCATTGTGTTAGCAGTGCAAAAGGTTGTGGGTTCAATTCCCAGGAAACACACATATTGATATAAAAACAACAACAAAAAAACAGCCTGGATGCACTGTAAGTCACTTTGGATAAAAGCGTCTGCTAAATGCATAAATGTACATTTTTGTCGGTTTTCAGTGGTAATTGCCCAAAAGCCGAGTACTGCGGTCCTCACTGCAGAACACAAGATCCAGGGGGCAAGGTTGGATCCAGATCCAACTCCTCCCACCTTACATATACCTAAACCTACCCGTCTCCACCTCCTGATCCCTAAACCCACCCATCTCCACCCCCTAGATGTGGATCCAACCCCGCCCCCTGGATCTTTGTTCTGCAGTGAGGGGCTACTGCAAAAGCCCACTCTTGATCCAAGAGCGTATCTGGTGGACAGAATGACATCTGTATGCAGAAAATGAAGTTGGTAGCAGTACTGCACACATGCTCCACACGTCTCCACCATCCACATTACATGTTCTCGTAGTTTGTCTGGTTTCACCACACTGTTGCTGTGAGAACCGTCACATTGTGTGGACACTGTTCTCTACAGCTGGTGGAAATAGTTACTCTGACAAAAAAGCCCAATTCAAACTGCCATTTCACGATGCTTCATCATTACAAGAGCACGAGAAAACCAAGCAGCCCTTCCCCAACTCTATTTCATCTGCTCTCTCCACATAGTGCTGTTATTGAACTGCGTTCTTTTTCCCTTGAATTGACCAGCTCACAGATCTCTAAGGCATGGTAAGTTATCTTCAACATCATTGATTCTCAATCTTTCCTCTTCCTCTTCCTCCTCCTCCCTCCAATGAAGATGAATGTTTTCCACTTCACACACACCACAAACAGCTGAATCCCATGGCATGAACTGAGCGAGTGCAAAATGCTGTTGTGTAAACATTGCTCGTCCTTCGTTTCTCCCCCACCCGTCCCGTCCTGTCCACCCACTGTGCGAGAGTCCCGCCGGCTCCCTGGAGTGTTGTCGCCTCCCGCCCCGTTCTGCTGTGCTAGCCGCTGCCCTATTTTTAACCAGGGCTTGATCCTCAGCCTGCCCAGACTCAGACTGGCGTGACGGGCACGCAGGGGCCGCCGCACACATCACATCACATCAGTCACCCAAACCGCTCCTCCGTTATCAATGAGACGGCTGATCGAATGCCATTGGTCACCGTGGCACTGCGACTCTGGTCTTTTTATAGCCACCTAAACCCAGTACAGACGTTCCCCATCATCCCTCCTCACAGTAATGTCTTCCAACATGTCAAATGTGTGCAGAAAACCTAAAAACAGAGCTTTCGTTTGACAATGGAGATGTTTGCATTTGTAATTTTGACTTTGCCCAGTTAAAGATTGGATGGTTTGTTTTGTCTTGCCCGCAGAGAGCACCCGGATGAACAGTATCCTCACCTCACAGACCGAGCCATACGATCTGTCCTTCTCGCGCTCCTTCCAGAGCCTCTCCCACCTCCCCCCATCCTACGAATCTGCCGTGAAAGCTGACCTCAACAAATACTCCTCGCTCAAGAGACTAAGTATGTCCTCAGCTCTGCTAAGCATGATCTTTCTTTAGGGGTCTCGGGCCGGTGATGCAGTGCAGAACCAGGATCTCATGTACACGTGATTACTGACAGTTTAGCCTTAGCAAATATTGTTCTATTTGTTATTTTTAGCTAAACTTTAGGTAGTAGTAGTAGTAAATTTTAGTAGGTCTCAATAAAAGTTGCAATTGTGAGATACAGAGTATCAAATCATTTTCGCTTCATGTAATTATATTTATCGTAACACTTTAAAGTTAAAGGATCAGTGCACAACACTTTCACAGCATTCATTAATTTTTGGTTCATTTTCATTTTCTACATACAGTATACTAATAATGTATCATGAATGAACATAAATTAATAGTCATAAAAAGTATATAATTTAGCATTAATCTAGATCATGAATCCTGAGTACATTGTTAATTCAATTATTGCATATCATATTTTCTGTGGGTTTTTCTAGATTTATAAAATTCGTAAAGTGTAAATCTGGTCTCCAACTGGTTCTTAATGTGGGAGATTTGGCGTTTTGGCGATGCACATTTGATGGTGACAAATGAAAAGCAATTGAAGAACGAGGCTCCTTCAGATCCCAGGAAGCAGTCAGACTGACAAAAGCTGCTCCTGCACTCCATCACGTCAATCAGCGAGTCTTATTTTCTGTCCACTGTGCAAGCTAATCAGCAATCAACATTCGAGTGTGATGCACTGTTTCCCGCGATTGTGACGCCTGTGTAAATGCATTCATGCAGCTGTCTTTGTAAACACACTGTATATTTGGTTCTATATGCGGAGTACAATCACTGTAAGCGTGACGTTACTGTGGCTGCGGGGGCGTCTCGTAGGCCAGCGCTTGCGGCTCACCGCCGGGATCAGAGCCTTCATTTCATCTCATCAGGACTGTTAGTATGCTTCCTCAACAGGCGGCCATTACCCACTACCACAGATTCGATCTGAATCTGATATCACTGAGTAAAGCTTTCTCGTGGCCTTAGCCCTATCGTATTGATTCAGTTAGTGGCAGGTTCTTTTGCTGTGTAATAAGGTCTCAGCTCATTATATTCCCTAAGTGAAGAGTAAATTCCCCTGAGGCTTGTGTAATTGCATAAAGAACGCCCCAGATCACTCCTGGCCCTGAACCCAGCCGAGGCCCGGGGAAATTGACAGCCCCACTCATCTGCAATTCTTCCGCGTCCGCTGAGCCTCCACCAGTGAAAACATGCAATCATACACTAAACTATTCATGGCAGCAGACCCTCCTTAAAACTGTCCTGCAGCAGTGCCGCCACCGAATCTCAGATATGCCTCTGAAGCAAGTTATTTGTTGTGGGGTGTAGCCGAAAGGCTTAGCTGTTTCTTTTGGAGCTTCAGCTGTGTTTTGCACTGACAGATCGTGTTGGATGCAGCCAGCAGGCAAGAGCTGAGTGCTGTGCGGTAGAGTCCTGTTAATAATAACATCTCCAGCATCCTCCTCCTTCTCCTGATGTTTATTTTTCTAATATCCACAAACCTTCAAAAGGAGACTCCTTTATGAAGAAAGATTAATTTAATCTGTAATCACCATAAACAGATTATGTGCCATTAATTTCCCCATATAACACAGTGTTCGTCCTTTCGCAGAGCGTGAGATAAATGGTGTTATTTAGCTCTTTTATCTCCTAACAAACTGAATCTAATCCCCTCAAGAGATGCTCTTTCAGATGTCCCACAAAAATGACTGCCACTACCTCAGGCTGTGCAGTTTTTTATTTTTCGCAAAACTCTCATCACAGTTATTCGATTAATTCTCACTTATAGAAAGATTTGTGACTGTAATTTTGTTTGATACACTCCTTTATTGCATTCACTTCGATATTACTGGGCTCTAAATGTGTTGAGAAATCTATCAAGTGTAACTGAGATCTCAAGGACATCAGCTCCCCCAGAATGTATTCATTACACCTTCAAGCAAGAGGATAATTTCATTATTTCCAGTTCCAATCACGCAGTTCGTTACAGTACAGTCGCTGGCTGTCCGGACTGTCCTGAACGTATTTGTGTCCTGAAGCTCTCAAGCTGTGATCAATCTTGTAGACAAAAGCAAGTCTTTGTGATTTAAAGTATCTTTTTATGTCTGTAATCGGATGCAGTCCCAAGCAAAACATATTCGATATTCAACAAGAAAAAGGGTTACACTTTATTTCAATAGTCCACTTTAGACATTCTACTAACTATATGTAGCTTCGCAATTACATGTTACCTAATGCCGAGTTCACACTGCATGATTTTCAAAGTCCTCGGATCACCATTGTTTTTACACTGCACGACTATCTGGGGTAGCATTCAGTTGCTGCTGTGTTCACATTGCACGATGGATCGGCGACAGGAGGTTACACACTGCATGACTTTACAATAGGAAGAATCGCTGACAACTCTGACTGGTCCGCAAACTACATTTCAAATAACTCCTCCCCGAACTTTCCACTGCCCTCTATCTTGCTCTCTCATTGGCTGTAGGTCATCGCCAATTTATTTTTCAGTCAGAACTCATTTCACACAGCAGGATTTTGAATCGCTGACAGGTCCAGATATTTAGCATGCCAAATATTTCACGATCGTCGGCAACGCATCGGCGATTCTCTCTTTGATAATATACACTGCGTGATTGTCACTTGCATGAACGAGCACTGAATTGCCTCCGATTTCGGGCATTTGTCTGCAACTTAAAAAAACCTGTCGGCAAGTGAAAATCGGGGCTAAAATCGTGCAGTGTGAACTCTGCATAACTCTCATTAGAGTATTAGTCGACTGTTAGGTTAGTAGAATAAGTTGACGTGTGCTTGCAGATTTCCTTCTAGTCAGTAGTACGTCCATCAAGTGTAGGCAGATATTAAGCAGACAGACTACTGTCTGCTAGTTGACATGTAGTTACAAAGTTACTTATACAAAGTGTAACAAAAAAAAGTTGTATCGGTCTTGGTTTAATCCATTGGCAATTCATTGAAAAAAGTCTCCATATATCAGAACAGACAGGTGGTTAAAAAGTCAGCTAAAAAGGAAAGTCATTTGAGAGGCAAAAGCAGTTTGACCAGCAACTAACTTTTGATTTCATATTGACTTAAATGCTCTGAAACTCTGCTTGTGCTTTTACACAGCGGATAAGGACGTTGATGACTACTACAGCAGGAAGAGGCATCTTCCAGACCTAGCGGCACGAGGAACTCTTCCCTTGCACATGATCAAGATTAACCAGGAGTCCCAGGGAAGTCAGCAGCAGCAGGCCCAGCAACAGCAGCAACAGGTGCCCCGCCAGCGTCCCCGCAGAGTTCAGAGGGCCATGTCCCAGGACCGCGTGCTGTCCCCTGAGCGCAGCAATGCAAACGACTTCCCCATGTCCCCCTACGGCATCTCCCCATACGACGGACGCATCCTCTCTGATGAGCAGCTCCTGTCGGCTGAGCGCCTGCGCTCCCACGATCGGCTCATCTCGCAGGACCGCCACTACTCCCAGGACCGCATCCACATGCAGGGCCGCTTGTTGTCGCAGGAGCGCCTTCACTCTCAGGAACGCCTGCATTCCCAGGACCGCCTCTACTCCCAAGACCGGCTCTACTCCCAGGATCCGCTGATCTCTCCCGACAAGATGATGTCCATCAAGCGCTCTGGGTTCAACAGCGACAAGTCCATATCCAGAGCCATATCCCACACGGACGTGTTCATGCCCACCACGCCCCTTCTGGACCGCTATAAGATGACAAAAATGCACTCCCATCCCAGTGCCTCGAACAACACCCCCCCGCAGAACACTGCAACCATGAACCAGACGGCCTCCAAGAGGCAGGCCTTCGCCTCGCGCCGCACGCAGACGGTGGAGCAGCTACACTACGTCCCGCAGCAGCAGCAGCAGCATCACCATCACTACCGTACAGGGAGCAAGACCGAAGTGACTGTTTAACCGCTCGCAACCTCTCCGACGGTTGAGCCACAAGCCCAAGCAACAACAGAAGCGCAAAAGAGCCAGTCTAGACTCGGATCCGGGCCTTTCCAGCAGTTTTTCAGTGACTGACCCAGCACCAGCTAGTCTAGAGTCAATACTGACATTTCTGTGTGCATATCCATTCATTTACCATGTGTTTGTTGACCACTAATAAGGAAGGACTTACAGATTCTGCGTTCGTAAGGGCTTTGCATGGGGACTCACAGAGATCATCAGAAGAAAGAACGTACAATAAAAGGTATGGACATGGAACAGAACTGTATAAATTTATATATACATACATATATAAATACAAATACTGTTTGTACTTCCGGTCCTAGTCAATAGCTTTAGATGTTCTTATGATGTTCACGCACTTCTTTTGGTGCCTCTACGAAAACGCTCCATTTCAACGACGAAGAGGTTTTGTGGGTTAAAAAGCACAATCAAGTAAAAGTTGCGTTCGTTCTGTTCTGTTCATTCATTCGGTTGGTGATGGCTAGCACATATCAGTTTGTTCTTCAGTTAATTGCCATTGATTATTTAGCGAAGATGATTGTAAATAAGCTCTTTTAGCCACAGTAAACGGACAAGTCTCTTCTGGTTGGCAGTTGTATTATTGTAGTTTGATTTTTAGAGATTCAAGACTTCAGAACTATAGACAACCCACTAACCCAGTGTTGGACCATTTAAAGTAATATTATACTGTATGTGTGTCCTTTCAAATGTGTTTGTAGAATGGGAACCGGGCGAATGTTGTTGGAAAAAAAAAAGACAACTGTTGATATCTGGCTGTAGACTGTGTTGCAGTGACTCACAAGACAAATGAGTATATTATGCTTGTCGTAGTAGCTTCAAATAAACCTTCCTTATTTTTCTAAACATGAAAATTAATGTGAAAAAGGTTCATGTGCCTCAAAAGAAAACACTGAAATATCTGAAAGAGCTCCGGTCTAATGGTCCATGCTATAGAAAACAGCTAAATTCAGAAAATGAAAAGCTGTGCCAATTTAAAGAGTTTGTTTACCCCAAAATACAATTAGGTATATGTTGAATGTCACGAAAACAGCTCTCATCTCATCCACTTTAAGAGCACTACGAACTGATGCCATGGATTTTTAAAAGAATCAGCTAACCTTGCTAGTTGTTTTTATGGTTGCCATTTTGTTCAATTTTAATATCCGAATGTTAGCAAGAAGAAAAACTTTTAGACATCACTGCATATGTGTTGGGCATCGGTTATGATCATCATTGGCATTTCCTTTGAAAGCATCTTGAGTAAAACAGATTCTGACACAACACAAGGACAATTTTGTATATCTGCCTAGACCCTGGTGCTCAGCACTTTACCATGTCACACTTTCAAATCTGAACGTTAGCGTGGATTTTAGCATACACACTCTAAGATCAAATCTGTGCACATTTTATAAATGAGGCCCCTCATTGTTGTATTCCACTCTATTCATATGATTTAAGGAACATGCTCATTATAGTTCATGAGAGAAGTAGCCAATGTCCAATTTGTGAACAAACAAAATTGAATCTGAAAAAAAAAGCTATATACAACCAGCAAATGTGAGCTGTTGACGGCACAGCAGTCTTTGAAACAGCTAAAGTCACACAGGTTTGGAACAGCAGATGATGACAGAACATTCTTTTTTTTAGGAGAACAGCCCCTTTAACCTTAGAGTTCACCAGCTTTCTCTTTTGCTGCAGACAACCTTGACTGAAAGTTTCAGGAAAGCAGCTATTCATTTTTAAATGGTTTTTGCTATATTTATAAGTCATGCTACAGTTTAACTTCGGGAACACTTGCGTAAAAGCAATTACATTACACCTAGAAATCAGAGCAGCACGGCAAATTGCCAGGTCTTCCCTGTAGAGCTCTCATGCAGAGCCAATAAAACTGTGTCTGAAAACTAACCTACCAAATATGCTAGGAGAACAGCCCCTTTAACCTTAGAGTTCACCAGCTTTCTTTTTTGCTGCAGACAACCTTGACTGAAAGTTTCAGGAAAGCAGCTATTCATTTTTAAATGGTTTTTGCTATATTTATAAGTCATGCTACAGTTTAACTTCGGGAACACTTGCGTAAAAGCAATTACATTACACCTAGAAATCAGCGCAGCACGGCAAATTGTCAGGTCTTCCCTGTAGAGCTCTCATGCAGAGCCAATAAAACTGTGTCTGAAAACTAACCTACCAAATATGCTTCAGCAACTAGGTGATATATTGGGTTATTTTATTTATTTTTTTGGACATGTGAATTAATACCCGCTGCTCGCATACCAGCCGGAGCTGCTGAAACCTCCTTTAAATTCATTGAACTTCAGGGGTGAAAATGCAATTCTAACACACAAACAAAGCCTTTTGCATTTACATTTCTTATTTGCAAAAGCTTTAGGAGTGAGAGGGCTTCGTATCTCGGTTCCTACCTCTCCCTCCCCAACCACGTCTTCCCTATCAGCATTTAGATGAAAATATGACACTTAAATGGAGTCCGTGTAGCAGATTGGTTGACGTAAAAGCAGAAGCACGAGGCGAGCGAAAGCTTCCACTGTGCAAATGGCTGCTGACTAAAACATCGGTCCCATATAAAATAATGAAAAGCCCTCTAGGTCTCCACTTCTGAGAGCAATGTCTTGTTCAGCCAAAACGCAATGTTTCGTACTAAAATTTTTATCCCGGTCAGGGTGAGGTATAAGGCAGGCTCTCCCTGCACGAATTTGGAACATAATTCGTTAATTATTTACCGTCTGTCTGTCAGAATGGCCGAGCGCAGAGACGAGAGACAGCTTTTTAACCACAGCAGTTGGGAACATGCTTCTGAGAATTTTGTATTGAAAACTGACAGTTTAGCCTTTGTGCCTTGCACAATACACTGAAAATGCTTTCCATCATTCTCTCAAGGACTCTCATAAGGGTTGAATACGCCACATAAATCTTCATATTCCGCACGGTACTTGTGAATAATACAGGCAACGGTGCATTTCAAAAGCTTTTAAAGAAAAAGAAGTGACTCCAAGCGCTTCCATTAAGTTTACAGTTTGCTCTTGTCTCAAATTTCCATATTTCAGAAAGCCAAAGTGAAGAAATGCTGCGATTCTCTGCAATTAGCCTACAGCCTGCTTTAATATTACATATACTGCGCCATCGCCGGCTCTCTCCTAAGCCATTTCTCAAGACTGACCTGTAGCCTAGCAACCAGCATTTCCCATGGAAATGATTAAAGCTTCCTTCTTTACATTCTGAGCAGGATTCTTTGATAGATTTCTGCTGTAGCCTGATACTTTGCCCACCGCATGTACCCGGTGGCGCAAACATCCCCTCTGTGATGTGAAATATGAATTGTCAGGTATGAATGGTGGCCGTGACTGCGGGGCGGTACGGCTGTGTTCGGGTAGAGATGCTCACGACGGAAGCCCAGCAAGCAATTTTGCATTTAAAAGACATCGATTAGCCATCCAAACACAGCCCAGATGGGTTTTCTAGGCTAAAACAAGGCTGAATTTGGGCTGTCTGTGAAAATTTAATAGACGTCTAACCATAGGCCAAGAATAGACTACACAGTAAAAAAAATTCCGTAAAATTTACGGTAAAAAAAACGGCAGCTGTGGTTGCCGGAATTTTACCGTAAAAAATATGGTAGCAACGTTTTAGGTTTTAACTTAAATTTACAGTTAAATACCGTTATTTCATTAACTGATATAATGTTAATGCACCAACCTATTGAAATACTGAAATCTATTTTGTACCTTTGTAATTCACTGATAACCACCAAATGCAGGAGGTGATGAGAACGTCACATGATGAACCAAAGCCCATCACAAGCAGCTTTTAAATACTAACATATATAGAAGGTGCACAGTGTCATTCACACAAACACCAAACACCATCACGGTAACACACATGAAACTGAAATAATGCAATAAACATTCATTTAACAACATTAGGTGTAACACACAACCCTAATATACAAAACTGATAAGAAAAAACTAAGAAGAAACATACCGTATTGACCCGACTATAAGATTATGTTTTTTTCTTGGAAATACATCTGAAAAAACGAGCTCGTCTTATATTCAGGGTCTAGACATTGACATGTAAATAATACACCCACAACAATAGGTGGCGCCAAATACGCATAAAACGAGTGTGCCATGAAATACGTAATGTAATGCGTGTTGTAAAGATCACGAGTAAAAACAAAAGAAAAAGAAAAGCTTACAGCTGCATGAGTCGTGACTGTCACGTTAGCCTGATGGGACCAAACTCCCTTTGTGATTTTAAAACGTAAGACAGTACCCAGATTTGAAGACTACGGTAAGATTTAACTTCTACTGTTAATAAGATTTTGGTAGGCTACTATTAGATGGATAGCCTAAATGTCCTAATTCAGATGAGCTACCTGTTTTTTTTATTTTTTAATGGTATATCAAAAAGTGATAATGTGATTGTTGGTACATTTTACCAGTTTTTACCATACTTTCAAAACAAAAATAAAAATACGAAAAATATGCAATATGAAAATAATTGAAGACAAAATGTGTTTTACTGAGAAAAAACAAGATTTGGTTTTTAAAAAGCCTTTTTCCAAAAGGTTTATCTGGAAAAAAGGGGGGCGTCTTATAATAAGGGCCGTCTTATATTCGGGCTAATACGGTAGTTATTTCAACAAAAAAACATCAAATTTGAAATGTAACGCAGGGAATTCTGGGAATGTCAATTTACGGTTATTCACTGTAAATTATACGGTCTTTTTCCACTTCCAAAAATGGTATACTACTGTAAAATTGATGTCCAATACAGTTTTTCACCATGTATAGTAGGGGAATTTACCGTTAACCATTTAACATGTTTTTACTGTAGCATATTTACAGTCTTTTACCGTTAAATTCACGGTCATTTTTTACAGTGTAGTCATCAAATAGAGAGCTAATGAACGCCTACATATGTACATCTAATAGACAACAAAATGGCAATCCATTCAAACTAATAAAATATACAACATTTATTAAGAAAAAAAAAATTTGTAACTACTTCAGATAATAAAAAAATGATAAAAATCTAAAATAATTAATGACAATAAAATATTATATATGCAATACACTTATATAAAGATTATAATAAAAAATATGGTACATTTTCACAACTTAAGATAATAAAAATTTCAAGAATTACAAAAATATTTTACAAACCTTAAGATATTAAAAAATAAAAAAATCTAATACAAATCAAGAGCATGTTATCACACTTAACATAAAAAAATTATGGATAAATGACAAAGTACAATAAAAAATGTTAACCCTACAACTACCAACAGTGAACTGCAAGGAAATTATTCATTAATGGTTTTATTTCTTGTTTAAAATGCTCCCCAACTGCATTCCTTAAGTCCAACTCTGTTGCTGCCAAGAAGTTGGTCATCTCAGCTAAAAAAAATACATGAGAAATCTTTTTTGACAATTTTTTACTTTAATTACACTAATTGTGACAGGGAGTCATTCTCTTGCTTGGACGCACACTAAAAACAAAAGCGTGCTTATATACACGAGATATATATCGTGTATCACCATTCAGCCTAAAAAAAAGAGAGAAGCTCTCTGGTAAATGTTGTGTGTTGTATATACATACCTCTAACGACCGAGAACAGTGCAGTCTTTTCAAATGCCGCCTCCTGCCTCCTTCATGTTGAATTTTTTTTTTTTATCCTAAAATATAAGACAATTTGAGGTGGTTAACAATTGTGGACAACGATTGACATTTCAAAATGACCAGTAAAGGAAAGTAAAAAATTCTGATTTATGTTGTGACCACATGAAAGACTCGAGTATTAACACCACAATGTGTGATTGATGTTGTACGTTTTGTAGGCTTTACCTGTCCAGCATCCTTCTGGCACTGTCTTTGAGGTTTCTTCCTCCAATTCTGCACAACTTTGACACCTGAATAACATGCCAATGTCAGTACTTGGCAGGCAGTATTATATGCTTCAGTGTACAAGTATTTACCAACCTTAAACATTGATGCCCATTGACCTGCAAGTTCTCCATCACTAACCCTATAAAACTCTTTATTCCAGCAGTTTAAGGCCCCGCGCCTCCAGACTGAGAAATAGCTTTTTCCCTAGACTGCCCCCACACAATCTTTGCCTCCAAAATTGTCTGGCACAACTGACTTCATAACAACACAGTGGTGATAGCTCCTGTAACTAAAAAAGTAGCCCAGTACAGTTTAACCTCAAGTATATATGGACTAATACATTCACCTCTACCGTTTTTAGTTATTGAATTATGTGTTCAGTTTGTACAGTTTAGGTTTTAATGCTGCATTGCACATCTGAGCTATTTGCACTAGTTTAATACTTCCGCATACTTTTTATAATTGCTCATTTGATATTGGCATTCTAAATCATTTGTATTTTTAAGCTTTATTGTAAAATCAATTTGAAAATATAAAGATATTCTATTAGCTCATGCTCTCGCTCTGTATGCAACAAGCCACTGTTCAGTCATAAATTCAATATTATAGTTCAAATAAATAATGGAGCTTTAGTGAGGAAATGCAATTTGGAGTGCTTCTGTTTTTTTACCATTGCTGCCCGGATCTGCTCACTTTTGGAACTCTTCTTCAGTAGAACACAGCGTCTGGTTCCACTCTTTGCCCAATTCTTCTGAGTGTGTTTGCTGTATAAATTAAATCTAGATTCATCTTTGTCAAAGCTGTGTTTAGTTGTTTGCTCTTTCACCTCTTCTTGTGCTGGAATGGTTTAAAATCGCTTGAGTGTGTAAACACGTACAAATGATAAACGTTCACTCTATTATGATTACATTTTGCAATTAATCACACATAAACACACGCATGCCGAAACGTGGGGCTTCGTCCGTACAGATCACGGATCAACTACAATCCGCTCAACACCAACGCTTAAATGTCACAGTTCCTACGCATGATAACAAATAATATAGATAAACAATGAACACGTCAAAACGAAAACACGGATACTTACAATACCAAACCATAAAAGAATGTCCTTTAACGTTTGTAGTTTGCTTGTTGCTCTCGGACAGGTAAACATAATGCTCTCTCTCGTGTTAAAAAAACACATTCAAATCGGCGGAAATGTTTATCGCGGAATCTTGCAACAGTAATTTTGCTGACTTTCAAGTCTCACGTTGCCGGTAGTCATGTCTCAGTAGGGCAACAATTACCATCTAGCGGTTGAGAATTATCATTGCATTTTTTTAAAATTTAGCCTAACTTAAATTGAAACACAGTCAGTCAAATAATATAATGAATGTTATTTGTGAAAGCAAAAATTATTTAAATATTTGAAAAGTTTACTTGCATTTGGTAATATTATCCCACAAACAATTTTAAGACTATTTTGGCTATACTCATCGCTGGTCTAATATAGGGCTATAGCCAAGCCGTTAAAATTAGACCACTGCTTGCCTCGATTTCGCCGGGTGCATGGGCTAAAAGCAGACTACACGTAGCCCGTCCAATTCAGAGCTAAACGGTGGCTACAGATAGACTATGTCATGAAATTAGACTTTAGTGTTGTAGATATTATTGACATTGCGAACATGATGGGATATCAACCATCTCATGCGCTGCCTGACCAAAAACTAGTCGCCAAAAATCAGTGGGCTACAAATAGCCGGTCTGACTATGAGCTAAATCGAGGCTACGCATTGAACATGTCAAAGAAATGAAACCAAACACCTTGTAATCACTGTTGACTTTGCTTACATGATGGAATATCATACATTTCGCAAGTTGTTTTGGCAAAAACGACATACAACCAAATTCAAGGATATTTTGGCTAGAAGTGGGTTACACATAGCCGGACTATATCGGGTCTATAGTTAACCGAGACGGTGAAATGACGGCTATTGCTTGCTGGGTGCAGATGTTCACAAGCGGACTTCAAGCGATGCCATAGAAGAACCATTTTTGGTTCCACAACGAACCATTCTGTCAAAGTTTCTTTAAATAACCATCTCTTTTATAACTTTTTGTAATCTGAAGAACCTTCTTTCGCCACAAAGAACCTTTTGTCAAACAGAAAGGTTCTTCAGATGTTATAAGTTCTTTATGGAACCATTTAGACAAAAAGGTTCTTCTATGGCATCGTGAAGCACCTTTATTTTTAAGAGTGTAGGCTACATGATTCTGAGTCACCGACGCCACTGGACAGGATGATCTTTGATGGAAACTTCCTTCTTGAAAAGAAATCCACATTACATGCTACTGTAGTCTAGAAATAAAATATTAGATTTTTAAGTGTATAGGTCATCACAAATGACCACTTTCATCACCCTCATGTCGTTCTAAACCTGTATGACTTTCTTTATGGAACAGGCTGAATGTTCAGGCTATAAAATAAAAGTGATCAGGGGCTGGTTGCAAAGCTTACACTAGTCTTACAAGTTAGTCATCTATTTTTTTAAGCCGGTGGTGTAAAAATGTAGATTGGTCTAATTTAAATAAATTAAAAACTCATTACCTCTTAGTAACTGCTAGTTGGTCAGACTAGTTGTTAAGACACTGCATCTAAAAGAGCCAGAAACAACCTTAAAGGGATAGTTCAAATAACCCCATGATTTACTCACACTCAGACCATCCTGGGTGTATATGACTCTCTACACTCACACGAAAAAATGTCCTGGCTCTTCCAAGCTTTAGAATGGCAGTGAATGGAGGTCGAGATTTTAAAGCCCAAAAAAGTGCATCCATCCATCATAAAAAGTGCTCCAGGGTGTTAATAAAGGTTTCCTGAAGCAAATCGATGCATTTGTGTAAGAACAATATCCATATTTAAAACTTGATTAAATAGCCATAATCTCTAGCTTCCGCTAACTGTCGTACTTAGATTCACGAGAGAGTGGCGTTCCAGCGGATGACGTATAGGATGTCGGCGTAGCATAAGCTCCGGTGAGAATAATAGTCTTGTGAGAACCAAGTTTTGTTTACAGCAAACGAAAACCAGTCTCCGCCTGGCTTATATCGAAATCCTCCAACATCATTTTTTTTTTTTATACAAATCCTCATTTTGTACTTCTAATTTGTGACCGGTGTTTTGTTTTGCTCTCTCCTCTGCACTTCCGTGTTCGTCACTTCTTACTGGATTTTACGCTACGCCTACATCCTACGTCATCTGATGGAACGACACTCTCTCATGAACGCGCAGACGACAGTCAGCTAGAGATTACAGATTATAAAGTTTTAAACATGGATATTTTTCTTACACAAATGCATAGCTGTGTGGAGCACTTTTTATGATGGATGCATGCACCTTATTTTGCTTCAAAATCTTGATCACCATTTACTGCCGTTATAAAGCTTGGAAGAGCCGGGACATTTATTAATATAACTCTGATTATATTTGTCTAAATGAAGAAAGTCATATACACCTAGGATGGCTTGAGGGTGAGTAAATCAAGGGGTAGTTTTCATTTTTGTGTGAACTATCGCATTAAATATAGTCCATACGACAAATGTATTTTCCAAATCTTACTGAAGCCATACGATAGTAATCACACTGAATGTCCTGTCCATTGCCACAGGCCTCAAATCTCATTTGTTTGTGTGCAAATTTAAATATGGTCTCAAAAGAATGAATGCATTTTCAATCATTGAAACACAAAGCTATAATATGACTTTAGACTTTTATGATACCTTTGTGGATTTTTATTTTAGTATTATTATTATTATAATGGATCTTGAAAGGCCTTCTAAGTATTCAGTGGCATAAAGCAAATGTCATAATTCGATTGCTTGTGAGAAAAATGCAAGAAACAAAAGTTTCTTAAGATAATAAAGAAAGAGTTTAAGATAACAGAAACTGCCATTCCTTAGTGAACTCTTTAACATTGATTTGGCAGCAGTCCCGACACTGTATAATCAGCTGTATCGTGACCAACTTGATTAATTGCTTTCACCAATTTAGCCTTCATTTAATCATGGACAGCTGCCAATGTCTGTGACACAAAAACCCCTGCATGTCTGAAGCACTGCAGCCTTCGGTCTGATCTCCTCAGCTGATATCCACAATCAATACAAAAGCAATCCGAGGAGAAAACCAGATTTTCTTCTTTAATGGCTTCGAAATAAACCAGAAAACATTCCTAGCCCTAATGATCCGATCTTCAGCTCAGTCACAACCACGAACACACACAATGCTGTTTTCAGGTCTGTGCTGAACACACTGAGGAAACCGTCACAGCTCAGGGTGGAAAAAAAATGTGAATCCTTAATAACTTTAATTTAATAACAGCCTGATCCTCCTTTTGGCAGCAATAACCTCCACCAAACTTCTGATGAAATGCTGGATCAGACCCGCACACGCTCAGAAGGGATTTAGCAGCATTTCTTTTTAGAAACCGGTTTTAAACTCAGAAACATTCTCATATGTTTGGTGTACAGGTCAGGATTGAGGCGCTGTTGATTTACCCCTGCGTTTGGGTTTTTCCCCGTTGCGTCACCCAGCGTCCAAGGAGCTTCAGCTGCTAGACAGGTTATTGTACATTTTCCTCCATGTTGTCCAAATCTTTGCGTCTCATGAGATTGGGTTGGTTTTAATGTGAATATCAAGGATTGTAGAGGTCCTTCTGAATCTTTATGCAAGTCAACATTAAGCTTAAATGATCTTTGGTTTTGAAGGGGGAAAAAAACTATTAAAATGCGCACCGCAAGCTCTTTCAATGAAAGCATATTTGAAACGTCCAAATGTAAATGTAAATGTCTTTTGTTTGAGGCATGATTCACATTAACATTTGTGAACAGCATCTCTTTGATTGGACTGTTCAAGTCATTCGCCTCAGGATTCACATTCTGTTTCTCATGGTGCGCTCAAACAATACATGAAAACGTTTGGTTGTTGCGATTTATCAGATCAAATTTTATGACCAATTTGTTCAGAAATCCAAGTATATCCAAGCATTCACATACTTAATTTTCTGCAAGCGTTCACGGAAATAATCGTCTCTCTAACTCCTGACACATGTAAAGCTTCTCTGATGCAGCGTTTCATTGATGCCGAACCAAAGCCTGAAACCTCACCTTAAACTCCCCGCGTCTCTTTTGATGCCTTACAAGTGCTGATATTCACTTCAAAAAATGCAAATGTAAAATTCAGAGAACAAAGTGCACTCTTTACTGCCGTGCTGGAACGAATAAACAAGCAGCACATTAATCATATTTAACCGATGTGAACACAAACAAATAAAGAAGGTTCCCTTACATTTCGTGTCGGTTTCATATTTATATCTTTAACACGTTTGTCTCCTATCCCTTACGCCGGGACACGAGAGAAATGAATATAAAGAGCACGGCAGAAGCTGTGTGTCACAAGAAGCTCCGTTTCCCAGTGCTTTGTAATTGGATTCTGGATGGATTTATTGCTTTTCTCCACATATTCTGTTTCCCCGTGGCCCCGTTTCATAACTCAGTCTCTGTACGTGTTGTTAAGTTTTCTCAATAACAGATATAAGTGACCCTGGAGGCTCATCGCTGCCGCGGCGGCGGATTCACTGAGGTGTTGCACTTTCTTCAGCCCGACGCCACGCTTTCTCAGGGTGACATGTTTGAATGTGATTTGTAGGCTTCCTGTTTTAAACTTGAGAGAACAGAAGTAGAGCAGAGTCACACAAATCTGTGAAAGAAAAATACACTGAACAAATATGAAACCGGTTCATCAAAGTGCTTTTAATTGAACTGCATGGCACATAGTGTTTGTGCAAACATTTGACAACTAAAACTAACTAACTTTTATGCAACTAAAAAAAAAGGTGCTGTGTCATGAAATCACGCGTTTTGGCATTAATAATAGAAAATAAGTCATCGGTGAAATGCGAGCAGGTACTTTATATCTGAAGCAGCAGAGCGACTCCAGCGAGGGTCCATTTGGACGGATTCTCTTTGGTCTTCAGGTTGAAGGTCCAGACGTAGGTGGGTCCACGCTGTCGGGTCTTATAGACGGGACACTGGTACAGGCTGCGGGTCTCCTGTTTGTCCACAGGAATGGCTTTGATGAAAATCACCGGCATTGTGGGCGTGAGCTCCTTCAGACGAGCATCCACCATTATGCCAGCCTAAAACACAAACATTACATGATCATAGTTTTCATCATTCATTTCAAGAGACATTTAATATTAAAGAAACCTTAGGTGATAAATAATCAGTTAAACATATTGCATAATATAAGGTTCATAATATAATGGCATACATGATATTATTTCAATATAACATATGCTTTTTATGTGCTCATATTATCATATACTGTATATTCATATTTGTATTTATATGAAGTACCGATCTTTTACATGTCAGCATGAAATGTGACGTATATCTGAGTGAAACTGCTTTTTGAACACAGGGAAAATTACTGTTTGATTAAACATTACGAGGGCACATAAATAAAAAAAATACATACACACACACACACAATGACGTGCATTAATAAATTATAATGATTTATATTTCATTGCAATATTCCATTAAAACGTTGATTTAATTTCATGGCAACTGAAAAGGGATAGTTAACCCAAAAATGAATATTCTGTCCATACCTGTAAGACCTTTGTTAAATGAAGACATTTTGATGAAATCAGAGAGCTTTCTGACCCTCTATAGAGAGCAATGGAACTACCATGTTCAAGGCCCAGAAAGGTAGTAAAGACATCATTAAAACAGTTCACGTGAAGAAATTGTTGGGCCTGGGCCTTGAACGTGGTAGTTGCATTGCTGTCTATGCAGGGTCAGAAAGCTCTCGGATTTCATCAAAAATATCTTCATTTGTGTTCTGAAGATGAACGAAGGTATTACGGGTTTGGAACGACATGAGGGTGGGTAATTAATGACAGAAATTACATTTTGGGGTGAACTATCCATTATATGATAATGATTTTATATGATTTCAGCACAGGAAAGGTGTGTTTGATGATACAATGCACTAATCGGTTTATTTATTGATAATAGCAATAGATACATTTCTTGACAAAAATAATCAGAATTAGTAATATAATTTATATAGAAACTTGGTAAAAGAAATTAAATGTGGCTCATCAAATCAGATTTGAATGCTTATAATGTGTTTTATAATGTTAATTAATTAATTAATGAAAATTTTTATAAAGAGGATCCATGTTTGCAGAAGAAGAAAAAAAACACCAATTGAACTGAATTGAGTTTCTGTTGGTGGTGACAGTATTACAGAATTGTCTTGAAAGTTTGAATTGTCCTTCACTAAACTGAAAACTCTTGCAGTAACACCACAGTCTCTCTGAACAGGGAAACTTGCAGGAGTTCAGATGCGGGACATTTCATCGGATAGTTCATGAATTCATGTATCCTCTTCTGCTCCAAGTATTAAAGGGACAAATGCAAATAATGTTGACATTGCAGTGCTCCACAGAGGACGCGGTTTATGGTTTCACTCTAATTGTCTCGTGGCTGCAGTAAAAGTTTATTGTGCTTTTAAATACTGATAGTTTTACGACTCTTTGAATAAATAAAGTCAGTAAAACACTGAAGGCGTGCGTCCTTGCACATCTAGCACACGTTTAGAGGAACTCGTGCATGTTAGATCTTCTACTTATGTCTCTTTAAAAATCTCTAAGCTGATTACACTAATTCATCAGCTAAGAGAATATCTTCAGAAATAAGCCATAGGATAACTATACGATAAGAATAATGTTATGTATATAGGCCATCATGTATATGCCTATCTGTTTGATGTCGTCACAATAGGTGTTAAATCTCATTCATATAAATGAGGCCAGATCCTCCATCTCTGCATATATGCTTTCACACTCAGATAAGCTGGAATAGCTTTTCCCAAAGGGCAAAAGGCATCCTGAATCTAAGTTTAAGTTCATCGAAGACGTACGGCGGAAAACAGTCGAGGGGCGCAGTGATTAAAATTGTCCTGTGTGTAATTAAAACTGGTTTTTAGAGACATTACCAGAAAGCCGCATGCATTTCCATTCATTAGAGCGCTAATGGTGCAAACAGACACTTTGTTGTGGGTCTGTGCTGAAGCATGTGTGTGTGTGTTTCTGCAGACCTGTGTGAGTGAGTGTTAAAGTGACAGCTCTCAGAATCAACTCATTTAAGCAAATCAATTGGCAAATTAAGCAAACAATGCTGGTTAATATCCAGCTGGTGTCATTATAGTCTCAGCTGGAGAATCTCAGGTGATGCTTTACATGTCGATGCTCCTCTAGGGTTCTTCAAAGACCGGGGAATAAAATCAGCCCAGTGTTCGTTTTCATTTGGATTTAAATGAGCAGAAACCGCTGCCTCATTCATCAGAAATGCTGGTCAGTGTTTAAAACTCCTGTTTAATTTTTCATGACAATGTAGTCAGTGCGAATTTAAGCCAGTAAATCTTACAGATGCAGTAAAATATTCATGAACGATTCATCTGTGCATAGAGGAGCTCGCTGTGTCACTGCTTACTTCACTGACTTCACCTGACCTCCAGAGAAAGAGAAAAGAGATGAAATTAATGTGACTGATTGGCAAACTTCTCGAAAACGCAGCCATAGAAATACTGACAGAAATATGGACAGGGTAGCTGTGTCATTAAATAAATAATTATCTATTGACCTACCTATCTACCTATTTTAAAGGGGTCATATGATGCGATTTCAAGTTTTCCTTTCTCTTTGGAGTGTTACAAGCTGTTTGTGAATAGATAAGATCCCTAGAGTTGCAAAGACTAAAGTCTCAAACCCAAAGAGAAATTCTTTATAAAAGTTAAGACTCGTCTAACACACCCCCACATGTCTATGTCACGATGTGGGAAGATTTGCATAACACCGCCCAAATGTTCACGCAAAGAAAGAAGGCGTAACTTTGATTGTCGCTGTAGTATTGTTGCCGCCGCCGCCATGTCGTGGAGACGTTGTGTGTTTCGTTGTGAAAGCGAAACTACTTTGTTTGGTCTTTCAAAAGAGGACACAACTAGAAATCAGTGGTTAAGTTGTATTTACGACACAACGACTGTTGCAGAACAGTTCAACCCAAATATTCAGATTTTACAGAGGGCTAGGACTGTTTCCTGGGAGAGTAGCCTACAATGCCGGTGTTCCGGTGAATTCAGTTCCCCTGTTTCCCCTTCGGCGCGCATGCTGACCCTATACAGTCTATGATGCTGACAAATAATGCTGACTCGCAGACTGTAAGTACGTTTTCATATTTAAAGGAATTGCCACTGACGATTCAAACGTGAGTTTTGAGCAGTGTAGAGTAGCTCTTGTTTGTCGTTTCTCCGATCACAAATGCAGACATGGTTTTATGTTTACGCGTTGCATTGCATCGCGCCGCGTAAATGCATAAAAAGACAGTATAAGTCATTATAATCAGTAATTATGTCCCCACTGGATGCAACAAATGCCTCGTTTATAATGGGTTTTATTGGTTTTGTCTCGTTGCGCCGGGACATCGCATCACAGTATGGTAAGGGGCGTAACATTTCCGTCACACGCTTGAGGTATTCGGCCAATCACAAAGCACTAGATAGCTGGCCAATCAGAGCACACCTCGCTTTTCAGACCGATGAGCTTTGTAAAAATGGCGCATTTCAGAAAGGCGGGGCATAGAGGAGAAACAATAATGTACAGTATGTGGAAAATAATATATTGTTAATATAATAATATTGTTTTTCCACATTGTACACATTTTCATGAATCGGACAAGAAAATCTATATTTAGAATGCGTGAATGTAGTCTAAAAAAGTTTATTTTCTAATAATATTTCTAATATGAACCATTTCCTAGTATATCCTATATTTGAAGTCAAATCTCACTATCACAATCAGTTAAACACTGAGACGCATGACACAATAATTAATCATCAAATTAATTATATGGTTTTAAACATTCAATTAACAAATTTAGTACATAAAATAAATTTTATGTGCCATGTAGAAAATTTACTTTTTTAAAAAATTTTTTGCATTATTTTTGTATATATATTTGAATGGCATGCAGCTGTATATTACGGGTCTGTTCACGGTCTGCGGTGACAGCAAACATACTGGCACATCTTACCGCACTATCTACACTACAAAACAATTTTGCAGTAATTTATTTATGAAGCACAAGGACAGAGGGAAAGGTTGTAATGTGATGATAAGATGAAGAAAAATCCAGTGTGATTAGTGTTAAATTGTTCTGGGCTTTTGCTCTTTTTGCAAATATTTGCTGCTAGATGAAATGGACTGGAGTGAAGTGTGAATATGCTGCAAACAGCCAGTCACTGCGGTCCCGCAACAAAACTACACATCCTCCATTATGAGTGCTTGCTTCGCTGTACAGACGTCTTCACTGACTGTCATGTAGCTTTAACACTCGCTCTCATTTACAATCGACACAGTTACAATCGACACGTTGATGACTTCACTATATTACTCTTTCTTCTCAAAACCAATAACAGCGAGTCTGACCTGCGTGTCCCATCGGGCGCCCTCCATGAACAGGCCGTGGATGTAGGCTCCCTCTCGTGGCGGTGAGCTGAAGTCCTCGCGGTTCTTCTTGGTCACATCGCACTGCAGGCTCATCTTGTCCAGCGGCCACTCGTTGCGGCGAGCCATGGACTGCATGATGGCCGTCAGGAAGGACTGTGGGTTGAAGAAGCCGGCCAGCCATACCACCGAGGGCAGGGAGAAGTCAGACGTCCAGATCTCCAGCTCCTTGATGCGGTTCAGGAGGTCCATGAACCAGATGGCCAGACCGGATATGGACGGATAGGCGCGTTTGGTCCAGGACTCGGGCACCTGGTCCAGGTAGATGGCATTCTGGAGATTCTCCATGTCGTTGGTCATTGTGAGCTCGCCCTGAGAGAGAAACATATGGGTCAGCCTAGAAACAGTGTGGCTTGATCATTTCTGATTCAAGTGAGAACATGTATATGTGTTTGTTTTAAATGTTCAGTTTAAAAAAGAAATCCTAAATAACAAATAAAATGATTAGTAATAAAAAAAAAAATCATGAACGTAGCCTTGCTCTGTTGGGAAATGAATTGTCATGTGCTGAGACGATCTTCTAGTGTTTGTCATTTAAAGTACATAAAATCAGGTCTTTACAATGATTCAGCTGAAGAAAAAACTTTAAATGGGGTAATATATAATCCATTTTTGAGGTCCTGAGATGAAAGATGTTAGTCAAGTGTTTTTTGTGGCTTAAAACAGTCACAGTTTCAGTCATAAGTGGACAGAATAAATCAACGGGCATCCTTGAAAATGTTCAGTGCTAATGCAAACAAACAGACTTTTGAGAGTCAATTTTGCTGCTTAGTTTATTTTAAAATTGCTTTTTTATTTTGAATTTAAGAATTTAAATGTGATTCTTCATGACATGAGCCCTTTAAAAGACAGAGACTTTTTTCACACTCCATATAGCATAATTGTTTTTTAATGGAAAAGTCACAGCTGAATATGAATATATATGAAGCAAAAACAAAGATGCATCTAAAATGTGTTTACTCTCATCTATAAATCTCAGTGTCACATTGCTGTCTTTTCATTCCTTTGTTTTCATAGCATAATATATTTCTCACAATGCAACGTGGCTCCAAACATATGCAGGAATATGTGAATAATTTAGATTTTTTTTCCCATGTTGTGTCACAGAACAACACAATAAAGGGCTTCAGTCGTTTCAGTAGGTGATCCACAGTAATGGAAATCATCTCAGTGACTCCCTGTTGAATCTGCCAAGGCCAGAATCCTGCGTTAGTTAATAGTTGTCTTTTCTTCATAAGGCTTACCATCATTCAGGGGTTTAATGCAGTTAAAATAGGTCTGAAAAGAGCAACACGATCTCTCGCCGGCACGCTAGCGATTTAATTTCTGCCGTTACTAAGCACCAGGAAAGAGACGGATGTGTCATTCTAGCAGGTGTGCGAAGAAAGCAATAACTGACTGCATATCAGATTTTAATAATATGGCATAAAAATCATTCAGCCACCTGATCAGCATTTGATGTGGTGATGAGATCCGTATAGCAGCAGACAAAAGGGCTTGGAAACTCTACAACAGCAAGCCATTCAGTTACATGTGCGTGTGTGTGTCTCCGTGTATTTATGCACAGTAGTATGTTCATGTGTGTGTGTGTGTGTGTGTGTGTGTCTAACCTTCAGGCCTAGACTGAGCTCTTTTAGAGAGCGTTTGATCTCTTGTGTCAGGAAATTCATGCGCTCACACTCCTGGAACGCCACAACGATATACGGCGTCCTCTCCTCCACCTTCCCCATCATCTCCGCCAAGTTGAACTCCTCCGGAAGCTTCTCAAGGATCTCATCAAGCGCCGCTTTCACCTGGACACACAAACACACGTCAGCGACTGCTCTCATCAATCCATCACGCTGAACACTCAAATCACTCCCTTAAAGTATGCCGCTTTGTAAATGCGTCATCCATTGATTCAAATTTTACAGAAAGATTATAGGTTGGTAATTAGTAAATGTTAGTCATTTTTTTCATTAGCATTAGTGTTTTTATCTTTCTTGGCTGACTAATTTACCGAGGAAACATTATTGGTAAATCAGAACATTGCACACAGAGGAAATGATTGTTTGCAGGATGAATCAAGTATTCAATTAGCCTGCAGGAAATGCAATCATCTAATAAGTCCGATCATGTTATTAATGAAGGTATTACTGCTTAGGGACAGATCTCTTCTCTGAGCACAGAAACACGGTTAGGATGAGAAGGATTCAATAGAATAAATACTAACAATAATGAACAAATATATTAAACATGACAATCAGCACGTGAACGTAAACCTGACAGCTCGGTCTGGGCTCTTTAATCGCGGTCCTCTCAGCAGATCAATTTGTCTATGTCAGATACATGAGGAGTTAATGCAAAGCGCTCATTGCTTACAAATCCCAATCTCTTAACTAAAAAAGGTCAGCTGTCATAATGCATTCAAGCACTCCTCCACGACTCCCATATCTAATCTCTTAAAAGTCAGAAGCCTCTGAAAGCAGCCGCTGCTGGGAAATGAGCAGAGTTTAAGATCTTCAGACACGAGGGCCGTTCAAAGTCTGTCTCCTGACATGACGATGTGATCACCGCGACCCTTACCGAAAGCACATTCACACTCTGAGAGTATAATGAGGTTCAATTTAACATGGAGACTCTGAGATGTGCTCTTTTTTTTATTTTTTATAAAATGGTCTTTTGTAGTATCGTTCACACATGCAAAGCTGGTTTATAACATAACTGGGAAAATTGATTGTTTGGTCAATAATTCATGAAGGCCCAGACGCTGGATTACTTATGAAAATGTCCCATAGTTCTTGTAATTATTTAAAAGGTTAGTTCACCCAAAAATGAAAATTGGCTTTGTTTTACTCACCCTCAAAGCATCCTAGGTGTATATGACTTTCTTCTTTCAGACGAATCCAGTCGGAGTTATATTAAAAATTGTCCTGGCTCTTCCAAGCTCTATCATTGCAGTCAGCGGGTGTTGCAGTTGAACAGTCCACAAGTCGTCAAATAAAGCGCGCGCATTCATAATAAAATGTGCCTCACCCCGGGGGTGAGTAAAGGCCTTCTGTAGTGAATCCATGCATTTTTGTAAGAAAAAAATCCATATTTCAAACGTAATAAACACTCTTCTCTCACTTCTGTTATCTGTCATACGCGGAAGGCGTTCAGGCGGATGATGCAGCATGCATGCGCAGCGCGCCTCTGAGATATGCTAGTCTCACGAGTTTGTTTACAGGAGCAAAAGAAGCAAAGTTTCCTTACTTTAGCAAAGGAAAACCAGTCTCCTCTTGGCTTAAATCGAAATCCTCTGACATTTTTCTTTGCAAATCTTCGGTTTGTACTTCTAATTCATAACCGGCGTTTTATTTTGTTGTCTCTCTGCGTTCGTCACTTATCACGCAACGCCGACGTGTTACGTCATCCGCCGGCACGGCTTCCGCATACGACAGTTGGCGGAAGTGATATAAAAGTGTTTATTACATTTGAAATATGGATATTTTTCTTATAAAAACGCATGGATTCACTACAGAAGGCCTTTACTCACCCCCCGGAGCCACGTGAGGCACATTTTATTATGAATGCGTGCACTTTATTTGACGACTTGTGGACTATTCAACTGCAACACCCGCTGACTGCAATGATAGCGCTTGGAAGAGCCAGGACAATTTTTAATATAACTCCGACTGGATTCGTTTGAAAGAAGAAAGTCATATACACCTAGGATGCTTCGAGGGTGAGTAAAACACAAGCCCATTTTCATTTTTGGGTGAACTAACCCTTTAAATGTAGCTTTTACAGCAGTAAGACTTTGATTACAGTTAAGAACATTGATGGCTACTCATTACTATGCTTACTTTTACTGTATTTCTGTTTTAAATCGATAGTATTATGAAAAATAGCAGCCTATACATTTAGAAAATATAGCTACAACATCTGAAGAAAACATGCATCATCATGCTAAGTCAAAATTTACCACAGTAACTAGTTACTACTGTACACTATACCGTGGTAAATTCTAGTGTGGTCATCAGTAGTTTAAAAGGTCTTTCTTCTTCTCGTCTGTCTTTTTAGGTTGTGTGGTTAATTTAGATGTTTGTTCTTATCCATTCTCCTTTTGTAAGTAGTAAATTATTCCTAGAATTCAAATGGGTTGCATATTGCACATTTTTTACCCGTTTGAAACACGCTGAACAGCCTGTACAAAGATTTGCACGCTACCCATGCAAAATTAAACTGGTCTTCAGTCATTTTGTGCAGATGATTGGTCCTAGTTGCATGTTTCAGATGGGAATATAGCGCTTATCATAAAATCTCTAAACACAATGAATATAATTAATGTATAATTCTACACGTTTCCATTAACCGTGGTATAAATATTGTGGGGTTGTACTTGCTAGTTTCAGTTTCCCCAGTGGAAACTAGACGCCCCTGTACAAGTATATTTTTAGCTTGTTCTGAGTTTGGATTTGGATCAAATAGAAATTCAGTGTGTGTTCATCTCCTTTTCCCTCAAAACATTCATGTGGAATATTTAACAAGAAGTATTAATTTTTTTTTGCTGTGAGAACATCGATACAGTATCAAGAGGTAAAATACTGCAATACTTTGAAATATTAATGTTTCCCTTCCCCTTTTCATACTATTACAAATTGTAGCTAAATAATTGGGTGAAAGTGTTTTTCAATCGAATGTGAGCGTTTCTCCAGAACCTTCTCGTCGCGTGATCCGGATGTTCCTTCTCCCGATCCTCCGTCTCTGGGCTGCATTTCCAGCACGGTGCGGAAGAGCTTCTCTGACGTCTGCGTGAGGAAGCCGATCTCTGCGTTCGGGTGCAGGCCATATAGGTACGGGGACTCGGGTGGAAGAGCACCATCTATGTACTGAAACAGATCCAGAGAGAGGGGATGAGGTGTGCAGCTGTAATGAAGTGGTGCTGCGATCATCATTAGACTGGACTACACATCAAACATGAAGACACATTCATCGAGTCCACTGGGCCTCTCGTCTATGATGTGTCTGTGTGACGATTTAAAAGCAGTGCAGATGAGAGACCACAGCAGACATTCACACAAACACAAACCAACACGAGCCTTCAATCCTAATGATGAACCCTAATGTATTGTTTTACTGTTAGCGCCAAAATATTGGCCATGCATGACCCAGCATCCCAGATACTTGACAGGATGACAGAAAAGAGGCTTTGTTTATTAGCAGTGTTCTAATCCGGGCTGCTGACACATGCAGGAGATGTGAGAGAGCAACGTGTCAATCACACAAAATGTCATTAAACGCTCAGAAGTGTCATTCAAACTCAGTTATCTTAACAGGCATTTGGGATGCAACTTTGAACGGTGTGGCATCACTCTCTTTCCACAGACAATCTTCAATTACACAGATGATTCTAATGTACATTTACTCACCATCCTGTCGCTCCAAACTCGTATGGCTTTTTGGAAAACAAAAGGGGTTATTGTCAAATTATGAAAGCTGAGGATCGCTGGCTACATAAGCAAGTTAAAATATGGCAGGTTTTGAACCCAGGCACCTACAGTATATTATCAGTATATCACAGTATAACCATAGATATGTATAGATAGATGACACATTCGACCGCTCCAGAAACATTGACGCGTCTGCCATCTTGGAACGGTTAATGTGCCGTCACTCACAAAACATAAATGAATTTCAAGATGTCACAACATTGCGCAGCCTCTCATTGTAAGAACCACTAAAACTTAAATTCCCAAAGAAATAGAATAAAGTTTCACAGGTAACAATGTGTTGGTTTGCGTTTTTAATACGTATTAACTTAATATTACAGGTTTATAAAACTATTGTACCTTTTAAATGTCGTGTTAGCTAACGGCTTCATCTTTTTGTATTGTGTTAGTTTAGCAAAATAATCTGCTAGGCCTATATAAGTCTATTGCAGATATATGTATACAGGCAATTTGCTCTTGAGTGTGCACGGACCGGGTTTGACCATTCCGATATGGCGGATGCCCATAGAAACAGCCGCTAATAGGGCATCTGCCTATACATATCTATAAGTATAACAGTAACAGCATAACATATGTGACCCTGGAGCACAAAACCAGTCATAAGTCGCACGGGTATATTTGTAGTAATAGCCAACAATACATTGTATGGGTCAAAATGATCGATTTTTCTTTTATGCCAAAAATCATTAGGATATTAAGTAAAGATCATGTTCCGTGAAGATATTTTGTAAATTTCCTACTGTAAATATATCAAAACGTAAATTTTGATTAGTAATATGCATTGCTAAGGACTTAATTTGGACAACTTTAAAAGTGATTTTCTCAATATTTAGATTTTTTTGCACCCTGAGATTCCAGATTTTCAAATAGTTGTATCTCGGCCAAATATTGTCCGATCCTAACAAACCATACATCAATGGAAAGTGTATTTATTCAGATGATGCATAAATCTCAATTTAAAAAAATTGACCCTTATGACTGGTTTTGTGGTCCAGTGTCGCATATACACTTGCCTAGTCCATCTAGTGTCAGGGTTTTACATCATATAATGATCCCCTTCATAAATTCAGTATAAAGGCAGAAGAAAAACATCAAGACAACATGTTGTTTCCAAAATAAAACCATTTTATAATGTCCCTGTTCTAAAGTCAAAATAAATTATGAAAATATTATGTGATGAATACTTAACTTGACATCTTTTATAAATTTTTATATATAACTTTGACAGCCCAGAAAAAAAAAAAGTTAAATCATTTAGTTTTGTCTTAAATTTCCATAGAAACCCAAGCTGTTCACAGGTCCCAGTCTGACCCCAGATGTAGTGACCCATTACTGCACTTCCATCAGATTCTAACCATCTGACCATATCACTGCGATCATTACTGATATGACACACTCACGCCCACAGCTTTATGTCCCACAGATCTGGATATACAAGACTGGCCAGGGTTGGTGAAACTCTTTACCTGATGATAGCCGTTGTAATCAGTGTTTCCCGGCAGACGGAAGCCGGGTGCCAGATACAGCTCTCCCTCCATCATCTAGCCAAAAATATAGTTTTTAGGGGTTTTTTTGTTATTAAAAAACAAATAAGCAAACCCAGCCCAGATGACAAAAAGTAACGCAGAAATAACGCAATGCATTACTTTCCATAAAAAGTAACAAAGTAACTATTCGATGGAGTAATGCAATATTGTAATGCATTATTTTTAAAAGGAATGTTCCCCAACACTGTTTATACTCCTAAAAAAGACCATACAATCAGTCTATATGACTGCACACTATATTCCAAGCCTTCTGAACCCAGATGGAAATGTAAGTCATAGTTCACTGATGATCCCCTGCTGTTGGAATATAGTGCATTTTTATTTGTCCATTTTGGATCTTGGCAGTATGAATTACTATTGACTTTCAGTCTATGTAAAACATAAGGCTGGATATGCTTACTCATTTAGAATTTTTGGGTGAACTATTTCTTTAAAGGTTTGAAAACCTCCCAATGACTTATTCAGTAATCAAAATGTAACCAACAGCTACATTTGCATACTGAAGTATGCCTGTAATTGATGTTTTGTGATTGGTGTTGTCCTAGCATATATTTAAAGCATTTATAGCTGTAGTCATAAGCAGCACTCGAGTGAAACATGACGCTTGCTGAGAATCATGACAATGGCTTTAACGCATCATTACACTGAACCAAACGTATCTAACACTGCTCTGCTGCCTCGCACTGCTATTTCCTTCAGGAAATGGTGATCGAGTCCATAGCTCTTTAGCACTGGGTTTTTGCCATAAAAGCAAGCAGTGGTGCTTAATTGCTGGGTGCAATGAAGGGCATGAATATTAAATTGGGAGCAGGTTGTTGTGTAGGTGTGGGTGAGTAATTACACATGCTCCAGACCCACATCAGTCTCTTTTAACACAGCGGATGTCAGCAGGCATTTCACTCTCCCTAGTTCAATAAGTGCACTCACATAAATAAACTCTGCTTCTCTCACCTTGGTGTTGGCCTCCAGATAGTTGTAGAGCACGTTGACGGAGATGGTCAGGTCTCCGGTGTTGAATGGGTAACTCCGGTTCCAGCCCTGAGGGCCGAACTTCCTCCGCTCCGCCACCACCGCGTGGAAGTAACACAGGGCGAAGAGGATGCTTTTGAACTCGTTCTCGCGGGCACACATCTCCAGAGTATCCTGTCAATTAGGACACATCGGTATCAGGCTTCACATTCTGCCAACAAGCTCCGACCGGAGAACAAAGAGAAAGCGTAGAAAGTAAAAACCTTTGCGTTGTTCTTTCATTGTCAGCGTTCCCAGTGGACACCAGGCATTAGGACAGACAAAAGAATGACTCCATTCCAATATATTTAGGAGCTGAGATTCCTTTTTAATTGTCACTGCTTGTCAGAGCTTTCATCGCCGGGCTCATTATTTGAAACAACTTCAATCAGTGTGTGTGTGTGTGGGGGGTTGACGTCCAAATGGCATCTCCACCTCATGGGATTCGTTTGTTTGCACAAGAAACCCAATAATGCCGTTTAACAAATATCCTCTGCTTATGAATATATCTCCAGTGGTGTAAGCTCTTATATGTCGCTGTGCTGGTGCGGCTGACCTTGAAGGACTTTTTAAAGGAGCTTTAATAATAGAACAGGAGGAGTTGAAGCTCTGATCCATTAACATTCTGCACGCGACACCAGCGATCTGTCTACAGAATCTCCATAGCTACGTTTAATGGCTCGTCACAATCAAACCAATCATGAAGAGTTAAAAATAATTTCCATTAGCCCTGAATTTGACAATGCCAACAGGAAGCAATTGACTCTGCTCTTTGCCAGGACAGCTAAAAAGGTCAATATGAAAGTAGCTGTCATTTTCTGGATTATTGCTGCTTACTAGAGTTTGAGAGCTGTTTAGGCCTTTTTCTCTGCCATTGATTTACTTTCGAGGTGCGTACATGACTAGAATACGACTCGTTTGGCGGAGGAAACCTCCTAGAAAGCTACAGTACGAGTGTTGCTGCAGCACTGATCTGGCAGATAGTCATCGGCACACTAAATCAGCCTAGAGTGAGCTGGAAAGTCACGCCACGGATTGGGTTCGTCGATAACACATGCAGAATTTTAATTAGCAGAAGCACCGCAAACAGAGACTCTCTCATAACAAGCAAAACAGGCCCCGCAGATGGCCACTATTGTATTAACTAGATCCAAGATAAACAAAGCAGCACAATTTGGATTTATGCGACTTTACAGAAAACATGACATGGGTTAATAAAATGACACTTTTACCCCTGCATTATTCAAAAATGCAATAGAAATGCAATTCATATACAGTGACTTGAACACACATTTTCTATAATGGACATTTTGGTATATTTCACATGGCATGAAGACAGAAATGCCAGAGTGATACAACTGTCCTAATATCAATGCTTATTTATATTTGAGAAAAAAACTGAAGAAACATAAAATCAATCAATCAATCAATCAATCAAACCCCTGCAGAGCCTCAAGACTGTGTCAAGGTCAATACATGTCTTAAAATATTAGATCATTGGTTTTATGACAGGGCAATATTAGTTCAGGTTGTAAAATGTCATTGTCACCAAAAACAATAATATTTATGAATGAATTTACCATAATATAATAGCTGCCTATAGGACCGTGTAGTAGCTGCATCGTGTGTTATTGGAGCGGTGTGAACGTGTACAGGTCGCTCTACCTGGTTGAAGTTGTCCAGGGCTTTGTGCAGGTTGGCATGCATGCCCATGGGCGGCTCATTGGTGATCTTGATGGAGTTCTCCAGGATGCCCTGTGGGATAATGTGGCCATCGGGCGAGGAGGACGGCTCCGCACTGACGAACACCCTGAAGTTCAGGTGGCTTCCCTCTGCATGCTGCTCCAGCTTCTTCTCCAGCATTCCCAGCCATTTAGCCACCAAGTGGATATTCTAGTTTAGAAAACAGCCAACCAGAAGTCGCAATTTAAACAACAAGCAATTCCCTGAAGCATTATCGTGCTGTATGCTGTTACTTGTCAGTACGGCTTTTGTAAATGGGATGTAAAAATCCTTTTTCTATACATGTAAAGTATCATGTCTTGCATGTCTTTAGTACTGTCTTAAGCTCTAAATTACAATGTTTTGCATTTTGTTAAAAATCTAATGCATAAAACAGAAACTGGTTACAAAAACAACTGCGCCATGAAAATAACAATGACTGATAATGCAGGAGCACAAACGATTACCTCCTTAATGCTGTTATCTGCAGAATATATCATTGTGCTGAATGAACTGTCACAGTGTTAAAATCACTATAACAGCGCTATTGATTCACAGAAAGATTTAAATGAAAGAACATAAACCTCTAAATGATATCAATATTGCAATTGGCTGGAAATGACTTGAAAGTACCAAGGATGAGCTGAAAGCCTCCACAAAACAAAGTGCCGCTTTAACTTTTAGCTTGTCAACACAAATTTAGGCTTTCTTTCTCCAGAGCACAGACAGACTTAATGTGTCTCTGAGACGAAACAGCAGCTAAAAGCTTCAGAGCCATCTGCAGTTTTTACTATCCCAGGTGAGATCTCTGTCGTTGGCTGTGTCTGAAACTGAAAAGTGCAGACGATTTCTCAGGCACATCCAATGTGTAAAATACGAAGATGCCTTCATGTTTTGTGGTTTCTTTAGGAGGTGATTTGATTCTCACTGAAAACAATGACATTCTGACATTCATTTTAATTCACTCCAATTATGAAGTCTATCCTATAATTTGTATAGGATAGATGCACAGCTGATGTGACTGTACTTCACAGTGAGTCATAATTTCATTATTTCAACGGATTTGTTCCCTCATACAGCATGTCTGTTGTAACTGGTCTTCCTGCTGAATCTGCCCGTAAAGCCTGATAACAGCTGGCTGAATGCGGCATATTCCTTCCAGAAAAGCCATTAAAGTTAAACACTATCCTGGCAGCCGCTTTTCAAGTAATAGTCGTCCCTGAGCGAATTCACCTTGCTCTCCAGGTCTCTACTCATTGTGTATCTAAAAGGGTACATTTCTAGCGGGAGGGGGCCTCGGGTCACTGTAAGCCACTTGATTCCCAGGACTGAGGATTTTCTGCTCTAGTATTAGCGATTGATTGCCTCTCTACAGTGAGTGGATTTCTGCATTTCTGCTGGCCGGGACCCCATGTGCTGCAATATAATTAACCTTCACTGGAGGGGAACTTTCCATTGACCCGCCGTCTCCCAGCCCGAGTCTGAATTCATAATTGGACTGCAACAGGAGATGAGACGACAGATGAAGATTGTGGGAAGGCCGTACGGAGATGGGAATCTATCGAATTAGACTATTAAATAGCGCGCTTCTGATCAGCACAGCGTGCGGCGGATCAGCCGGAGGATTTCAAGTAAAGATGTTCACATTCTGCTGCCGTTTCATCCCTGTCGATAAGTCATTGTGATTCTGCGCAGGAGCCTCATTCCTGTGCGTTCAATGATGCAGCACGTTTATTTAGATGAGAGACGTCCGTATCGCAAACATCTGAATTCAGACCATCGCCCTCCTTGTTTTCTTGACATATTGATCACGAGTGTGTTTTTTTAATCAAACCACGCCCATATGGCCAATTTGTACATTTGGGTGGCTGTTGGACGGCGTCCAGACTAATATGTGTAATGAGCAGCAGTGGCCGAGTGGACGCTGTCTTCACAGTGACATTGGAATTAAATGGCGGCGCTCTAATGGACTCATTAGTGGAGTGCGGCTGTTTGCCTCCGTGGGCTGGCGGCAGCGGCGGTGTGAGTGTGGGGCATTTCTCTCTCCCAGCACAGCACAACATGTCATTAATCAGCCGGGAGGCACACGCTGGCCAGACATTTGCTTTGCCAGTTAAGTGCTAATGCACAAGCAGCATTCTTCATCTGAGACACGCTACCGTCATACCGCACTGGTTTACACATTTAGGGGGAAAGTACATGACGATTCACCAAAGAATGATGCACATCAGGAAACTGCTGAATGCAATGTGAACAGTGTCAGGTTGAAGGATGCAGCAGGTTATCACAATCTGGTGTACTTTACTATAACTGTACAGCATCACTCCACCACTGCCATCCAGGCCAGTGTTATTTTAGAATAAATGAGATGCTATTATAGTTTTCATGAAACACGTTCAATATTTTGAATAGTTTTTATGTCTGCACTTTGCTTTTTCATATTCATTTTAAAGATTTAGAATCAGAATTAGACTTATTACCATCTATGCTTACACACACGAGGAATCTGTCTTCAGCTTCCAGTGCACAGAATTAGACTATAGACTTTGACTTTTAGCTGTATACACATACATTTTGTATCGTATAGGTGTTGCGTCCACATGGATCCGGAATTTTTGGAGAGTGAAACCAATATTTTTTGAAACCGGGTCCCAGAGTGGATAAATCTGAAAACGGCACCCTTGCGTTTTCGTGTGGACAGCGAATCCATATATTTTCTGAAACGATGACGTCATCAGCCCACGTCTCGCCCCTAGTCAGACACCGCTACGTCACGTAACAGCAACAGCAACAAAAACAAACACTGAACGATTGTCTTTTTATTAACTAACATTGACACAGATTAATAAATGTATTGTTCAATGTTCGTTTGTATACCGCGCACAAGGTTTATACACATAGTCCAAGTCTTCTTGTCTGTTTTTAGTGTATCTCTGTGGCAGAATTACAGTGCCACATACTGGTCTGGCATGTATACTACATCGTTTTGTGTCGGTTTCGCGTAGACGCAGATATTTCTTGAGACGAGGGGGAAAAAAAGATCGGATAGGGAAAGCTCTGGCTTCGTGTGGCCATAGCCTTAGAATGACAACAATTAAGACAAATGTAATAAGATAATGAATAAATGAATGAATGAATAATTTCCTGCCCATTCAGTCCTGCAAGATAATGATAAACGAACTTGGCTTGCTGTCCTCAAAGGAGGCTCGAACCCAATGCTCGGCTCAAGCTCTGAGTTAGAACCCGACCTAATTTTTTTCACGTACTGTATGTGATGGAGAAATAAAGGAAATAGAGGAATTCTGGAAGAATTGTTGCTGGAACAGTACAATGACTGCTGTTTATATACGCTCATAGCGATAACTGACAGGATTGAATGATTAGGTCTACCCGAGCTTATGTTAGGAATTTCATATAAATAACAGACAAAAAAGGAAATGGACATTATATGTATAGATATATTGCTATATACAAGTATATAAGGGAATGTAAATAAAAGTTACGTTACTCTAAATATATATAAATAGTGTTGGGTATTGCACGTTTTTATTGGACAGTGGGGGGCATTTTTTTATTTTAGATATTTATTTTATTTCAAGTAATGAATGTTTTTATGGTTTAAGTTTTCTGAACTGGCTCCAGACCTGTGGGTCTGATTATGATGATCTTCACGTGTTTTAGTAATGACCTGAGGAAGAACTGTGTGATTTGAGGTGGTTTAACTGCAGTTTGTTGTGTGTTTTACCTGTAAAATGACCCAGTGCCCCTCTTTCGCAGCCAGATCCAGAGCCTGTTCTGCCACCACCTCCTGCCCCTGGCCCAGCGAAACGTTGTGGAAATTTCTGTTGTCGAACGTATATCCCAGTTTTCTTCCTGAAGGATGTTATTCAAGGACAAAACAGACAGTCAGATATGAAGTCATGTGAGGTGTTCTGTGTGTGGTCAGTAATTGCCTGGTGTGTGATCTGATTAGTCGTATTTAATCTGATCACTCACACTCAGTCATTCATGGACAAACAGAGCAAGACTATCAATAAACCTTCAAATTGGCCTTTGAGGAAAAGTCTGGACACAGTAATTAGCCTGCTTACACCAACAGACTCTCTCAAACACATTAAGTTTAGTTTAAGACAGCAAATACACAAAATGTATTGGTCTGGATTGTAGGTATCTGCTGATCTTAACAGGCTCATTTTGAAAATGCCAAAATGACACCTTAGCTTTAAAATCACAGGCGATTACTGCAGCATTTTGGGGAAATTATGTAAATGGTCTTCATTTGGAGATCACATGCATCTGTACCATGTTTCTCCACATCCTTCAGCGGGTCGACTCCAGGGGACAGGATGAAGAACATGGGTGTGGCGGCTCCAGACTCCTCATATGACACGGCAAAGTCCAGCGAGCGCCCCATCACGTACTTGCTGCCCAGCTTCTCCTCCACAAAATCTCTGAAGGGTGAAAGAATCGTACTTGGCTTTTTCAAACTCATTATGATCATACAAAGAGCACAAAGTCAGCACATCTGTGGAAACTGATTATTTTATGCCCGATTTTTCACTCGCCGACAGGTTTTGCGAAATCGCCAACAAATGCCTGAAATCAGAGGCAGATCGGTGCTCGTTCCCGCGAGTGACAATCAGGCAGTGTGAATTATCAAAGACGCGATCTGAGGGAATCGCAGACACGTCGGCGATTCACAATCCTGCTGTGTGCAATGAGTTCTGACTGAAAAACACATCGGCGATGACCTACAGCCAATGAGAGACCAAGATACAGGGCAGCGGGAAGTTCGGGGAGGAGTTAAATGAAACGTAGTTTGCGGACCAGTGTTGCCAAATCCAAGATTGCCGCAGGTTTTTTTTAATGTCAGCAGGTTGAAGCGACCCCAATAACGTGATATTTAGGCCCTGGAATGTGAATTGTACTAAGAGAACCCCGCCAAAAAAATGTGTATTTTACCCCCCCTGAATGCAATTTTTACTGGGGGACCCCCTCAAAAGCAATTGGGCTATTTTCAGGCTAGTTGTGAGTAGTAATTAGGCGGGTTTTGTAGCGAAAACCTGGCAACCCTGCACCAGACAGAGCTGTCGGCGATTCCTATTGTAAAGTCATGCAGTGTGTAACCTCCTGTCGTCGTTCCATCGTGCAGTGTGATACACAGCAACAACTGAATGCTACCCCAGATAGTCATTCAGTGTGAAACCAGTGATGCGACGTCTTTGAAAATCGTGCAGTGTGAACTCGGCATTTGACACCGGCCTGTGCTGTCTTATTATATTAACACTGCCATTGTCTCCCTAAAGGCCAAGCATCATGGACTGTAGAAACACAGAACTACTAAATATATAAAGCAGGAGTGAGCAAATATAAAGATAATGTAGAAAAAAAATTCCTATCCATTGACTAGGCTGACTAAGATTCTGGGACAGATTCAATTGAGATCTGATTCATGAACAAATGACCCTTATCGATTTGAATCAGTCTGACTAAATGAACTGAATTCATCAGAGCTTCATCGAATCACCATCTGACTCACTTATTGAGCCGCACCTCTAAATGAGTCTTTACTCAAGGTGTAGATTCACACTTTTTTTTTGTAACAATTTTTTCAGTTAATGAAGTAAATGTTTTGTAGGAATGCAGCTGAGCAAAAACACAGATTCACACTAGGGGTTGCACCGACTAGTCGACTTCAATGCTCTGCCATAACGCTTTAAGCTTGACGTCGACTAGTCGCTGGTCCTATAGAGGGCGCAACAGGATTAGAAATCTTTGAAGGACTTCCACATTTACGCTCCGTTTCCATACAGTTAAAATGACAAATAAATGCATACTCTGAAAGCGCTCCACAATACATGTGTGATTATATTACTGGATGCTTGAAATTGAACGTGAGAATGCACGTTTTAAACATCTTATTGCACAGGTAAGTTAATCGCCGTTCTAATCTAATGCACTGCTGCACTGTAACACACACACATAGGCTACAGACAGTAGCGAGTACATCACATGCACAGAGCCATTCAGAGCGGAAATGTATTGTCAACACTGTTCTGTGATTTCTCAATAAAATAGCTTAGAAACTGAAAAGTTCAAGCATATATTTCTTAATAACTAAATTCCACAGCTTCACTACTAGTAGAGAGATGCTGCCAGGAGAATAAATTCACACACGCAATCGCTCTCACTAATGCATTCATATTAATGTAATCTTTACTGTGCTACTTTATCTGTATCTGATTTAGAAAAAATCAGAAGTCGTTCAACCCCTAATTCACACACTCCTGGGAAAACATGTCTGCAAACACTGAGGTATGACGCTGAAGGACGGATTGACCTGACGGCGTAGGTCATTCTGTCGGGCCGTAGCGCTCTCATCATGCACAGCCTCTGCAGCGACGTCTTGTTCTTCCACTCCTGAGGGAACTTCTCTTTCTCCGGACACTCGGACTCTGAAAATTTCTTCCAGCGTTTAGCCGATCCTTCAATGTCACGGTCCAGGTTATGAAACTCCTCCATCGTACTGAGAGCCTGAAACAACATCACCATAAAATAAGCACATTTTCTATTAAATAAATCCTTAACGAGATAAAATACTGATAACAGATACCACACAAAACCAGCGGAAGTGAAAAAGGTTCAAAAGGCACTTGATGCACAATATGTCTATGGACTTCAGATTATGTGAAATAGTCCTGCGGTGTCCAAATATGTCACGTTGTCTCAGAATTAATATGAAGCCATAAAAGCGGCATGCTTAATAATTATAAAATACTTCGCAAAAAGCTGGAGTTTAGCATGTCACACCGCGGGACTTTCCGAATATATATCTGATGTCTCAGCTAAGCGTTTCATCAATAATTTAAGTATGACTCATTTAGTATGCATTATTTTGCACGTTGTTGAGTGGACGGTGTGCAATCTTATCAGACATTATGATGACAGACATGTAAGCCCTGGACAGAATAAAGAGCTCAGATACAACATTGTCAAAGCGCTAATCAAATCGAACTACAAAGTAAAGTGTCTTTATGGCACAAACTGCTGAGTAAACATGAACGTGTTTCTTCATAACGCAGGCTTTCAGAAGTGCTTAGGCAGCAGAACAGAGGATTTCCTATTGCGCACTTATATTTATCTCCTCTCGGAAGAACAACGCTGTGACATACGCCATTCTTTCATACGGAGTCTCGGCTCGACCCGAAGGTGCCGAAAGTGGCGGGAGAATGATGATGACTCATAATCCCAGAAAGCCTTGCTTATGGGAAACACTATATCTTAATGGCAGATTTGAGCACATTACGGACTCATGGACTCTTAAATGAGATCAGATTTACATTCCCATCGCTGACGATGTGCTGGAGAACAGCAGGAAATCTTCTGAAGGTTTGCACTGAAGGTGAAGTTAGTCGTTTAGAAAGCGGTAAAAGTTTTCAAGACAGAATAGAAGAGACAGGAATTGCTAGATGTACAGTAGTGCACTTAAACAATAAACTAAGTGATGGTTTCTGTATAATTACTATTTATTCCTAATAGCATCTACGATGAAGAAATATACAAATTCTAATATTATAGGAACAGTTCAACCCCAAAAGACAACAACAACAATATATAGGGTCACACTTTAGTTAGGAGACCAATTCTCACTATTAACTATTAAGGATTTTGCCTTAATAAACTCATAATTTGCTGCATATTAATAGTTAGTAATGTAGTTGTTAAATTTAGGTATAGCGTAGGATTTAAGGCCCGTTCACACCAAGCACGATAACTATAAAGATAACGATAAAGATATAGTTCTAAAAAATTTTCTCAATATTAAAGAATAGCATAGTTCACACCACAACTATAATGATAACAATACAGAGGAATGATATCGTTGTGATCACTTTCAAAACTATTTTTTCCCAGCTGATGAACCATAAAACACTGACAGCCAATCAGAATCCATCCTGCTGTAACTAGCTCAAGAATTTAAAGCAGCAGACGCATGTGTGCTTGGAATAAACAGACGATATCGTTCGCTGGTGTGGACGCTAATATCGTTATCTTTATAGTTATCGTTCTTGATGTGAACGGGGCTTCAAGGATCTAAAATATGGTCATGCAGAATACGGCATTAATATGTGCTTTATAATGAGCTAATAAACAGACAATATGCTAGTAATATGCATGCTAACAAGCAACTAGTTAATAGTGAGAATTGGTCCCTAAACTAAAGTGTTATCATATATTAAAGGTGGGGTATGTATTTTTTCAAAAACTGAGTCAGGCTGAGTACCAAAACAAACTTGTAGCCAATCAGCAGTAAGGGGCGTGTCTACTCATGATGCGGAGGAGAGAGCGTTCAGTGCACAGGAGGATGGACATTAGCCGAGCCAAGCGACGACAGAAAGATAGAGATGGCGGATAAAAAACATAAGAGGAAAACGTCTTCGGAACAAAAGAAGGCTTACGATAAGGCAAGAAGTAGGACCTGTGTAAATATCGGATCAGCCTTCCAGCGCTGGAGAGAACTCAAGGAGCGTAAGGCCTGCGATCAGACGCCGAGGTTGCTTTGTTTCTTCTCGATAGATGAGTAACACCGTGTCTACACCAGACGCGACAGTTGTCTATGCGACTAAAGTCTACTCTACACTGGACGCGACAAAGCGACCACTGAAAATCATTTGAAATTTGTGTCAATATGTCATAAATAGAACACAGCAGCAGCAGTTTTCTGTCGGGGAAGTGTACACAGCATCACTGATTATAATGAGTTCTATAGTATTTTGTCGCGCCGCGCCACTCGCGTCTGGTGTAGACACGGTGTAACATTGGTTTTGCTTTGTTTCACAGAACTAATCGTTGCCTGGGTTGCGTACGTATGTGTGGGGCGGAGCTATCAAAATAGGGGCGATACCCTTTTGGGGAAGGGGCGTGTTTGTTTGTCAACATTGGCTACCAGAAATCCCTTACCCCACCTTTAATAATAACAACAACAACAATAATGCTAATTTATTATTATTATTAACAATAATAGCTGTTGTTGTTATTAGTAGTAGTAGTATTAAAGCTAATATTTACTGTATATAGTTGAAGTATAAGAAATTAATAGTTTACCCAAAAATGAAAAATTTGAAAACACAAAGATCTCATGTGGAATGTCCGAGCTTCTGATTTCATACCATGAATGTGGATTGTGATTTATTCAGCAAAAGCAGCAACAAAAAAAAGCATCTTGACGTCAGCTTCAGCTAACAGCTTTCCTGACATTAAAGCTCATCTCGCTTTTGAGCAGATTTGGTGAACGTGTTTGAGAGGCCAAATTAACCTATATTAAGATATGATGAGGACAGAGAGTTTGTTCAGCAATATGATGATGCTTCTGCTCCCTGCGGCCACATTTTCATCCTTTCGTACAAATGAATAATAGAGAGACGTGAGCAAAGCAAATCAAAGATCAACACAGACACTGACGTCCTTCACTAAAACCGTTACACTGAGTAACTCACTTTAATTCCTCCCCAGGAGTGGTTGGACAGGAAGTCGACGGGTGACATCAAGCCCGGCTGCACCGGGTAGCGCAGCAGGAAGTCCAGCTCGCGGGGATTGATCTCTTTATTCATGAGCAGGACCTAAAGCGGAGATAAATGTGTGTTTAAAAGAAGCCGGAGGAGCCGTGGCATATGTTGCGGAAGCGGAGGCTCACCTGGAAGGCCAGCTGGGCGGTGTAGGTGAGTTTGTCACACTCGAAGAGGCCGCGGGTGGTGTACTGGAACACCAACGACGTGATGCTGTCGATCAGATTTAAGACCCGTTGTTTCACGGTCTCGTCTGGGTCGGCTTTTAGTACGGCATTTTGGAACACAACGTTGAAGGCCTGGACGTGAGGAGCACACAAACGCATGCATTACAGGACAGAGAAAGAACTTGATTTAATACTCTTCTGCTTTTCTCTCATTCTCTAATGAAACACTTTTGTAACTAGTTCTGGGGAAGATCAAGATTCCTCTGCATAAATTTGTACACAAAGGAAAAGGCAATTATTTTTTGATAGCTGTAAATTGTATCTTGTCAGCAGGATGACTGAAAACACAAGAAAACCAGCGTACAAACTAACTATACATTCATAATCTATTCTCCATTTATGTCTGCAAAGCTCTTCTTATGAATATTAAAATAAAGTGTTTCCTAAAGAATTCTGTGCTGCAGTTATAGGGGAAAAATAAAATAAAAATACAAGTTTATCCTTCTGGGTTTAAGTCTGACAATAGTATTGATAAATTGCATCTCAATACGTGAGTCACATATATAGATATTTTGTGTCTATTTTGGAATGATTCATTAAATGAACAGATGCTGGAAGCAGCGTGCTTGCTTTTGCTTGCAACCAGTGATGACGTATTGCCTATTTATTATCTTTGCATTATTTCATGGTACACAGTCTAAATCTCATCACATTCAGTTTGGATCAAACGATAGCGCAATATAAAACATAATAAAGTATAATAAATGTAGCCATAGTGATCCCTGTGTTATTAGCTAGTGCAGTAATACACTGAGCGTCTGTAGAACATTATATTAACTGCTGTAGTTCATGACGGCTAAATAGCTGTGTTAGCATGGGACAAACACAGCTCCATAAAAGCAGGAGAGAAACACAATAACTAAATCCTGGAGCACTGGGAAATAAACAACAGGTTTTTAAGAGCTTGTGCAGGTCAGGTTGGCGCTACCTTCAGAGAGAACTGGTACATGGGATGGATTTTATTGAGGTCGTTCATGATGAAGTATAGGAGCGAACCGCGGGCCGCCGCCAGACGGTAGTGTTCCCGCGCGTCATTGATCTCAGCCTCCGTTACCTTAGCCTCTTTCACCTGGAGCACAGCAAAACAAGATCAGGATCATTATTAATTTGTTAATATGTGTGTTAGTATGTATGTTAATATGCTGCTGAATTTAATCACTTTCATGACTAATAACTCAAATAAATATCAACAAATGTGACCCTGGAGCACAAAAGCAGTCTTAAGTCGCTGGGGTATATTTGTAGCAATAGCCAATAAAACATTGTATGGGTCAAAATGATCGATTTTTCTTTTATGCCAAAAATCATTAGGATATTAAGTAAAGATCATGTTCCATGAAGATATTTTGTAAATTTCCTACCGTAAATATATCAAAACTTAATTTTTGATTAGTAATATGCATTGCTAAGAACTTCATTTGGACAGTTTAAAGGCGATTTTCTCAACATTTAGATTTTTTTGCACCCTCAGATTCCAGATTTTCAAATAGTTGTATCTCGGCCAAATATTGTCCTAACAAACCATACATCAATGGAAAGTTTATTTATATCGTTTTATGGTAAAAATATTATTTTATTTTTTGACTATATAATTACATAAGTGTATAGACGTATGTGTCCATCTTGCCTTTTTGGTTATGTGTGTTGTTTTTAGTGTTATTGTAAGAATATAACTTACATTTTGTTGTAATATTCTTATTACATTTTGCTAATGAGATTGTATTGACTAAAACTACATTCATGAGTGGATTTTAATGTCAGATTTAACCATAATTGAATTAATTATATTTTTATATATTTCAATTTTATATTTTAATAAATATTATTATTATAATATAATTTTTATATAAATGGTAACTTTTATTTTAATTTTAATCAAATATATTTTATGGAAACTGTTGTGCTACTGTACATAATATGTATATTTATTATACAGTATCTAAAACTGCAAAGAAAACCATTGAAATTATGACAGTAAAAGACTGAAAAAATGCTCTGGTAGAAAAATGTTAATTTGTTAACTATAAGTTCCATGATGCTATATGGTGAAAATGGTGTTTGTCTGCATATTCTAATGGTAAAAAGTGATTTTAGTTATTTGTTTAATTGAAAGTTAATGAAATATATACTAATTTGTAGATCTGTAAAACTTAAAATATACTGTATTTTTATAGCAAAATTAATTTATTTAATGTAAATCACTCATGGGAAGATGTTACTGTAGCTGAAAACCCAAGAACACACCTTGACTTCAATCTCGGCCGCCGTTCGTTTGGTTATCTCCAGGTTCTCCACCAACTCGATGTCTCCCAGGAAGTTTCCGGACGCGGAGGAGAGCCGTGAGAGCAGGTTGTCCTCCAGAGTTTTCAAAGTGATTTTGAAGCCGTTCTGTTGCTTTGTGAGGTTCGACTACAAAGTAAAAGACACAGAAAGACGTGTGTGGAAGGATGTGCGAAGATTCGTGAAAACAAGAGCCAAGGGGCAAAGTCATGGACATGAGAGAGCATCTGAACAGCTGCAGAGATCAATGTATGCAGGAGAATTGAAGCTAGTCTTTGCGTGGATTAACGGACATCAAACACCACAGCCGCCAGCGTGTGATGGGATTGTCAATGCTGATGGATCCATTTCCCACGTTTGGATAGAGAAACAGACACACACACACACACACACACACACACACACACACACACACACACACTCTCTCACTGATGATCTCAAATCAGAGAGCCGTCATTGCCGGCGCGAGTATTGAACCGTCAAGACAAAACTCATTCCTGAAGAGGTCAATCTGCAAAAAAAACTCAAGTATAATAACGTCGCTCCGTCAGTGACCACCAGAGCCTCTGTGAGACTTTTACAAACAACAGCGCTGGAGAAAAACAGCTGGGTTCAGAGACACGACCTCTCATCAGAGAGGAGGAAAACAGGTATGTTCAACTATCCTGTCCTAATGAGTCACTCATTAATGATTACATTTCCACTGGCATCTTGTGCGTCCAATTAACCCAGACCTGCAAAACAAACAATTAACTAGCAGCCTTATTGTGAAGGAACTCGGTACGCTTACAATCTCAGCCGAGTAATTATGCAACCCAAAGTGACGTTGGTCAGATGATTTCAGAGGAGCAGAGTGGTCCTGCTCATTAGACGAGACTGATGCGGCTCTCCACCGATCACAGTGACATTTACTTCATCTAGTGGCCTTGGCGGATGTGCAGATCTCACGAAGTAATAAGATAAAAAACTGCTCAAGTTTGCTCAGCGCAATTATGTTGGTACTGCGTGATGTAAAACAAGCCAGGGATTAAAAACAAACCCTCTAAAAAACATCTAAATAAGAAAGCGTATCCCTGCGGTGCGGTTGCATAAGATCTAATTATAAATCCAGCAAACACTGACCGGAGTATAACGATCAGCGAGGAAACTCTGCTGAGGTGCTGAGGGATTGTCACGCTTTTCTTGCAACTTTTAATATGAATTAAGATGATAAGAGAGTTCAGTAGCGTTTCCCCATCTTTAGGATCTCAGCTATGATACACTAATTAATCAAGCTTCATTAAGTAACATTTCAATTTTACGGAATGCACATCTCAAAATAACCGCATTCACTTCCTGTCAGTTATTCAAAAACACTTCTTCGGTTTGTTGTAATTTGTTCTCAAATGAAAGCTTCAGCATCTTCAACATCTGTCAGACATTTCAGGAAGAGGAAATGAAGTAAAGCGAGAAAAAAAATGTTGATAGGCTGAAAAAAAAAAAACTTAATGGGGATGCTCTTAATGTGGCACAATTGCATGACCATTCCAGCTAATTACTTACAGTAATGTTATGCTAATGTACTAATATACATGTGCATATGTGTTGGTCATTAAAATAAAATGCTCAGGGAAAGTGTGCTAATTATATGCATGAAAGTGCAAAAAGTAATGCACCAATTACCCTTTTGTAAGCAAAGGTGAGAAGACTGGAGCCTCAAATATGCTTGCAGAACCGCTATGATTGACTGTTCTGTCCATCAGCGTATGCTGACTAATTATCTTTGAGTTCAGCCAATCTAGACCTCAGAAACTGATGAATCCAATTAAGCTCCAGAAAACCTGTCAAATACCATCTACTTAACCCGTCCCGCAATTAAGCGTGGAGAGAGTGATCTGATATGGCTGTGATGTTTCTCAGAGAGCGTCTGATTGAGAGGAGACCGACGTACCTTCAGCTCCTCCAGGTCGGGTCTCTCCATGCTGACCACGGCTGCCAGCAGCTGGTCCTCCAGCCCATCCCGTGTCACCGTGAAGTTGACCAGCGTACACTGAGCCTGGAGCTCCGGCTGGTAGTGAGGGTTTGCCAGCTTGGTGTGAAGGATCAGACGGAAACTGGGGTTGTACTCGCATTCCTTATCGCCGATCTTTATGTAGCTGTAGCGGATTAGAAACCAGAATCCTCTCATTATTTTATGACACTTTATCTATTTGCATCTGTAGATTTCAATTCCAATCTGTATCTTTAGAATTTTTTTCTCTTACATACAGCAAACTTTAGTTTTACATGGTGATTGAACTGAAATGTGTGTTGGCAGTGTGTGTACACATCAACCCTATAATGATAAAAACCAGCCAGTACTTTTTTTTTTTAAATCCCCAATAATAATGATCACTTTCTCAGATCAGACTGTTCTGAGATTCTTGGCAGAGTGACATAGTTCTGCTCAGGCACCTCCCACGATTGTTGATTGACAAGGCCGTCTTGCCTTAGACCCGCCCTGAGGGAGCTGTACACAGTCTACCATTGTTTTTCGACACCGGAGCAGGGACGTAGACAAGAATGGCTCCTAAGTGATTGAGGTGTTTTGTTGTTGGATGTAATAATGAACCTAGCAGTCGTCATTTACTCCCGACATCTGAGCCGCTGAAGACGCAGTGGATTACGTTTGTTTTTGAAGGGATTGCACCCCCCTGATCTACCTATGTTCGTGCGAATCATTTGTGATCCAGTTTCACCTACAGATGAAGTGAGTATAAGTTTTTTTCTTTATAATGTGCTAGTTAGCAAATTCCGCGGCTAAAGTTTACAGTCTCATGAAAACGGTTCATCACCCCACAGAAGAGAGGGGTGGAGTGAGCAGAGCTCATTAGCATTTAAAGGAACATGCACTAAAACGGCTTGCTGTGAACAGAGCTGTTTTTGACAGGGTAAAAAGGGTGTTGTTTTACACTACCACTGAGAAATTTTAACCAAAGTATGTTATAGACTTTTCATTAAGACCCTAAATAATCATATCAACTTGTGGAAAATGCACATTTAAAGGTGGAGTAAGCCATTTCTGGTAGCCAACGTTGACAATTTAAATCACCAAAACAAACACGCCCCTACCCCAAAAGGGTCTCGCCCCTATTTTGATAGCTCCGCCCCACACATACGTACGCAACCCAGGCAACGATTAGTTCTGTGATACAAAGCAAAACCAATGTTACACCGTGTCTACACCAGACACGAGTGGCGCGGCACGATAAAATACTATGGAACTCATTATAATCAGTGATGCTGTCTACACCATAGATATATATACATATCTATTGTCTACACTGGATGCGGCGCGGCACAACACCCCGCCATCTCTATCTGTCTATCACTCGGCTAATATCCGTCCTGTGCACTGAACGTTCTCTCCTCCACATCATGAGTAGACACGTCCCTTACTGCTGATTGGCTACAAGTTTGTTTTGCTATTCGGCCCGAATCAGTTTTCTAAAGCGGTTTTGAAAAATCACTTACCCCACCTTTAATGTACTGTGATTAAACAGCAAGGTTAATATAATTCACCTGTGGTGTTTTGTCTTAATAAAAGATGTTTGAAGGTCAAATTTTACCACCATATATAATGATAAATATGACTAATAACTACATTATAACGCTCTCACCGTCCTTTCTTTATGGTTTCACGTCCGAGTAGCGGACCGAGCACTGGATCCACCGCTTCCTCCAAATTCTCAATGAGGACAACTTCGCCTACAGATAACGCTCTCTCGATGGAGTCCAGATATCTGCATTAACACACACACAGTAAAGCAGACATCAGTAATGAATCGGGTTAAGCAGATATGGTGTGTATGCAGACATAATGTGTGTTCTACCCTCTCTGTCCAATCCTGATGAGTCGCAGCTCTTCTCCGTATTTGCTTTTGATCCATTTGATTCCCTGCAGCTGCGGATCCACCATGAGCGGCCATCGTTCGCAGCTGGTGAGTATGGTGGCGTTTTCAGTCGACATCCGGTCCGCAGGCAGACCCTCGTTCTGCCAGCCTGCGATGTCAGCGTCATCCGTCAGCATGGTCAGCGGGTCCAGACCCGGAGTCACCGGGATTGGCACCTGCAGGAAGAGCACTCACAGACTGAACCCTCACAAAAACAAATGACACCGATTAACAGAGGAATGAACTACCCTGTTGAAAAACAGAAACAGCATATGCTGGTTAGATATTGAAGCATGACAGCTGGTTTGAGCTGGTTTAAGCTGGTTATAAGCACATGACCAGCTTAAACCAGTTTAGGACCAGCTTAAACCAGCTCAAACCAGCTGCCATGCTTCAAAACATACTAACCAGAATATGCTGGGGTTTTCAACAGGGTATGCTTTAGATTTCAGGTGAAAGCCACACTGGCCTTAATCAAACACATGATCTCTTACTCTGTTAATCTTAAACATCTTAAAAGCTCAGTTTTTAGCCAGTGGGACAGACCTTGAGCTGGCTCAGGTACGGCCTCCAGCTGTTGTCCATCAGCTCCAGGCGGTAACGTTTGGTGAAATAGCCCAGATAGGAGACGAAGGCAGTGATGAGGAGCACGTCTCCACACAGAGTGCTCTCCTGATGCCTGAAGCTCTTCACCGCCTCTGCCCAGCGCACATTCTCCGATGCCAGACCTCCAACCTGAATACACACAACTCTATGAGTCTGACAATATCATTCAAAACACTCACAAAAACAAGCTCTAAGTAAAGTAATAAATATATATTATATTAAAGTAAATTACGTGTTCACCAAAGACGTGAGCTGTTTCTATTTGCCGGAAACTCAGAATCACAGTAATTCTGACAAGTGTATATGTCTGGAAAGCGTTTCGTCCATGTTCATTCCACCAATCAGAAAGTAGCAGCAAGCTAAATCTTAAGCTCCACCCACTCCCATAAAGCACCATGAATGACAAATTGAAAAGGTTCCCTTCGCTCTCAAAATATTTTAATATTTGCATATTTATTCATATTTAGCAAAAACATCAAATGTATAGTTTATATAATATATATATACAAAATTAACAACTTTAAATTAATAGCTTTATATTTCACCATCATTTTTAATTTGATGTCATTCGCATTTTATGTAATTTGCCATGCTTTATAGGATTGTAGCTCACGTTTGTCTTTTTGTCTGATTTTCAAATACTTTTCCTGCTTCAAATCGAAGTCTGTAGTGTTGTGATCCTCCTCATAGCTGGTTGGTTTGGTTCACATCTTATAATGCTTTAACCAAGACTTGCGAATGCAAAACGAATGTGAAAAAGACTTCTGGTACCAGTGCCACTGTCAAAGTGGACAGCACTAATGCAGCTTATTATGAAGTGCAACCATTCGGATTCCAGGCCAGATATTTAAAGGTGCCGTATGTAATTATTTAGATTTTGCTTGAGCAGCAACAACCAATTCTGAAATCCGGCATAATTTGCGTGATTGTGTCTGCTGCCCGCAGTGGTGTGGAAATGACGCACTTGACCTTTAACCCCTGGTCCACACCAAACCCCTTACACATGTTCAGGTCACTGCCGGATCACTGCTGTTCAACACACAATTATTCCCAGATCAAACAATCGCTGTAATGAATAACTCCAGCCGGTGCGCTTCAGGCAAACTAGCGCTGCTGCACGTGTTTATTTGTGTGATTTCCTGCTGATTTAGTATTGCTGCATGCTTCAACGGACAGCATAAATGACTTATTCTGGGGGTTTGCTGCATTTGAATTATTATTCAGAATTTTCTTCTGTTTTGCTGGCTCATCTAATTTTTTCTTAATTAAGACAGGAAGCAGCAGCTCTGGGTGTAACGTGGTGTTGATGCGTGCAGCGCTGGAGACTCACCAGGCGGTTGGCGAGAGCGATGGTGCGTGCCGTGGTCTCAGCCTCCTGTTGGCACCGCAGCTTGTCTGCTGTGGCTTTCTCAAACTTCGCCGTCAGCTTTGCCAAGTTCTCATTAAGTTGCTGTCAGGAGAAGAACACAGACAGAGGATGTTATAAGACAAAACAGGGGTAATGAAGTTTTAGTCTCAAGCTACTTGGAAAAAAATTAATTCATAATAAAACAAAATAATAAGGACTTCATTTTAATCTACATCAACATTTTAGTTAAAAAAGGAATTTATAAGGGAAAACGCACATTTTACGTCACGCTTCTTTCAAGTTTTTCAACACTTTCCACCTTTTGTCTTCAGTAATAAGTTTTAAAGAGAACCGTGGTGTGACAAATTCATTTTTAAAAAGTAAATGAATATAATATAAATGTAAAAAAAAACTGTTAATACGAGACCATTTAAGCTGTACGCATACTAATAAAAGCTTGATCAATTTTAGATTAAACATTTTAAATGTTGGCTCATCCAGTCAAATGTCTGTGTCTTTTCACTCATGTTTGTAGCTGCTTCATCTGCACATCGAAGAGAGCAGAACATCCTCACAAGTTCACATCAAAGAGCACGAGCCTAATATTGCATTGTTAAAATACCGTAAATCATCTCAAAAGAGACCGTTTGAGATGAAAAGGCAAAAGAACTCTTAGATAATAGACAATTGGCGCTGCTGTTATCATCAACCACAAGTCTGGACTGATCTCCGTCATCATCATAAAGAAGGTTACATCATAAACATGCTTATCTTGAGCAAAGAAAAACAATGCAGATTCTCATTTAGATATGCACTGCTTAATGAGTGGCTATAAAACGGAAAAATCCACCTCTACGCCCACAAATGTGGGCAGGGACCAACTAGCTTGAATTGATATCCGCTCTCCGCTAATTACATGTTACGGGGTCCCACCTCAATAAAGCAGCACCAATAAACTTTCTGCCTCATTAGCAGCAACTTTTAATTTAGATTTCTAGCCAGGCCGGCTCTCCTCTCATCGCTAATGTAAAGAGGCTATTCTGGTGGGCGTGGATCTCTAACAGCACTATCGGATGTATCTTGTGTATGTGTGAATTCTGACTTTACATTTTCCCCTCCCGTCGCTTGCAAGCTCAATCTTAGCACACAAATGAGCTTTCTGATAGCTTTTCCACTGAAGGGTGGAGGGACGAGGACGAAGCGCTGAAGCCATTACCTGAGAAGAACGTTTGAGCCGGTCTATGCCGGCGGGATTAACGTGTCAGGAAGCATAAAGCAGCTCAAACAGAAGGACACATTAGATAAGTCATAATGTCTCAGTCATAATAATTAGCACAGTGTAGCTGAGAACACAATTATTGCTAATAAGGAGATTTGCTGTAGAAAATGTGAACTGTGTCACTCATGCAAAAGCCACCGGCACGTTGCTAGGGTGTTGCTATTTTGCTAGTCTCTATGATAGTCTGAGGCCAGAAAACACTCGGAATAGACAGTGTTAAACAGAATCAAATTATTCTTCGTTACTATTTTCATCTGTTTTCACTTAAGAAAAAGCTTCTGAAAAATGTCCATTCCTAAAAAGACATTCTCATTGTTCAAGGTTGTAAAAAATTATATTTATAAGTTATGTTAGGATAGCCTCACACTTGACTTAAATCCTAAAAGATACTGTTTATTTAATTTTTAAATATTAAAATATTATAATAGTAGCTACACATAATACAAGTTTTTACAAATCTTATTTAATTAAGGTTATTAATCCTAATGCTGTGTTCCAATCATTTTGAACAGAGATGATTTTTTTACTGAAAAACAAACAAATGATTAAATAAATAAATAAGTTAATAATTAACTAGCTAACTGACATTGCTCACACAGGGTATAACTACATATCCAAAAAATGTTTGAAAATTTTTATACTTTTTTGAGATTTTTTTTTCATACCATGATTCACTTCGCTGTTCCAGGTCAAAAATGACCTGTCTTTAACAAATAACGGTAACACTTCACTTAAAGCCTTTATGTATAATGCATTATAAATGTTATTAAAGGGTATAATGCATTATAATTATTCATAATGTGCACTGTAATACATTATATCTTGTCGTAAATAATTATAACCGAATTTAAATGCATGTGTAACAATGAATTGATGTTATAATGTACTAACTGTGGTTTCAATTATTATTCATGAGATTGTACAATGTATTGTAAGGTGCATTACAAGGCATAATTAATGCATTAAAACTACTTTTATAATGCATTATACATAAAGGCTTTAAAGGGTTAGTTCACCCAAAAATGAAAATTCTGTCATGCATTACTCACCCTCGTGTTGTTCCAAACCCGTAAGACCTTCGTTCATCTTCGGAACACAATTTAAGATATTTTTGATGAAATCTGAGAGCTTTCTGACCCTCCCATAGACAGCAAGGTAACTACCATGAATCATGATCAAGGCACAGAAACATAGTCAGGACATCGGTAAAACAGTCCATGTGACGTCAGTGGTTCAACCGTAATTTTATGAAGCTACGAGAATAATTTTTGTGCGCAAAGAAAACAAAAATTATAACTTTATTCAACAATTCTTCAGCAGCAGCACAGCATGATTCGTGATGCTCTCCAAAATGGTGCCAGGGTGATGCGGAGGAGAATTGTTGAAGTGTTGGATTCATCAAAAATAATCACAATTTGTGTTCCGAAGATGAATGAAGGTCTTACAGGTTTGGAACAACATGAGAGTGAGTAATTAATGACAGAATTTTCATTTTTGGGTGAACTATCCCTTTAAGTTACCCAAATTTCTTATAAATTAGCACAGGTTTTGTCTTTCTTATTGAATCTAATTTATGGTAGGCCTCATTGATCCGAGCTTATGCTCCTCAGTTTTTCAGTGAATATTGACAAAATTACCCAAAAGTAATGCTTTTTTCACTCAAAACTGAGGTCTATTAAGGCCTACGATCAATCAGTTCCAAAAAGAAACAGAAAACCTGAGCTAACTGAAAGAAAATGAGCTGAAATCTACCGTACTCTGGGGTATGGGATCCAATCCTCAACAGTAAGTTTGAATAACAGTGATAGTATTGCTCATCTTACATGCTAAAATTATACAGTAGGCCATAAAACCACATGACAGAAAAGAATGACATTTTTCTAACACAATAATCATAGATCAATAGAAGCCAGAGGGCTGACCGGGTGATGTTTTTGACAGACTTGCTCCATTAGCGGTGTCAGGAGAATGACAGGGACAGCAATACGTTTGCTGGGAAGAGAAACACTGAAAGCACATCCTACGCCACTCGCATTTAAAACACCAGCAGCATAAACATTAAAGCTGAACCGCATCAGACTTCTACTGGCTCCTTACATGAGGCACATGTGTTTCATTTACATTCAAGAGGACCTATTAATGAAGAATATGTATGCTGACCACTGAAAACATAAATTAGCTAATGGTACATGAATTTATGACATGGAAATGAATCTTATAGCTGAGCTGCAAGCACTCACTCCAATGCTTTTAATGCATGTCCCGCTTTACCTTCTGGAATATAATTATTTTTATTCGTTTCACCTCCACTCTACCATTATTATGTACAAATAATTAAATACAAGTAATCAATAAAAGTGTTTAATTGTTTTAAGGACAGCAGTGAAAGAACATCTAGTTCTGTCAAGACCAATATCATCAAATATGATTCTGCTCTGGGCAAGAACTCCCTTCGCATCAATGCAGTCTAGCATGGATGAGAGCAGGGAGAGCAGCAATAACCCCCCCCCAGGGTAAACAGAACAGAACCAACATAAATGTATTGCAAATATCATTAATGTTTAATAAGGGGAATCAGAAGCTGATCCTGACTGGACGAGAGGAGGAGCTGGGGATGGAGGCGGGTAATTAGCTATTGAGCAACGCGAAAGCTGCTGATAATACTGAAGGACCTTATATATGGGTGCTGTGATAGGTGTTGCATCCTTATGAGTAGATGTGGATCAGCTGATGCGAGCTTGACTAACGTGACATGCCAGAACTAACGCTTCGCTTGATTTCACTGGAAGCAGCCAAATAATCCTAAATGCCAGTAAGTCATTAGATATTTATCTTGTCATTTATTATGCTATGCTGAGTGAGTAACTCTGGGTTTATAGTTCATTGACGTTACACGATAAGGGCCTGATTTTGAACAGGCACACAAAGAGACGCACCTGAGCAGTCGTACTGTTGAGCTTCTCCAAGCCGTTTTCCAGTCGCTCCATCTTGGAGGTCAGATCTTTCTTCTTGAGCGCCAGCAGGTTCCCGTACAGCTTGATCTGCTCCAGGAAGGACTTGGGCGTGGTGTAGTTGTATCGCCGCTCGTTGGCCAGGTAGTCTTTTGAGGTCTTGTTCACGCTAATGTGTACGTAGGCCATGAATTTACTCACCGAGTCCTTCACCTCTGGCTAGATCAGTGAAAAAAATGCAGTTCATACATGAAATATAATTACCAGAATATTGCCAGAAATGTCATACCACTGAGTCGTCACAGCTGTTTAATTTTCCCCTGAAATATAATGCAGAAACTGAGTGCACAGTGCTTGGCCAATCTAATTATGTTCTTCATGACTTGAGGCACCTCAGAAAAAAAAAAATCACACTCTGCATTTGCTTTTGAATGTATTAGATGACATTGAGACACATTACTGCAGTAAGAGAGGTGCGTTTGTCTAACCAGCTGAGACCTTCAGTGCTCTGGATTGAGGGAATCATGATAAAACCATTTGATGAAGATGTATTGTTTCTGAGTTGATGGGCGTCTCACCTGGATGTGCTCCACGTCCTGCAGGAACCTCAGGCTGACCGACTCTAGCGCCTCCTGTGGCCACTCGTGGAACCAATCGATGGCGGTGCAGTTGACCACCGCAGGAAACTTCCTGCTGCGCACCCTCAGCTTACTGCCCACCGGAGAGAAACACAGCGCCACCTGCAGGACAACATCAGTGTTGGTTAAACGCTCTCCCATAACAATCACAGGAAGGCGGTGTCAGTTGTAGCTGGTTGGTGTTTTAATATTATACCAGCTTTCTTGGCTATTTTGATGGTAACAATATAAAATGGCAATTTAAAAACCTATAATGAGGTTTAAAATGGATTACTAAAATGTCTTCAAAAGTGTTTGTTGAGTGGTTTTGAGTTTTAAAAAGTCAGTAGACATGACTGTAAACTGTTAAACTGTTTCTAAAATGTCAAATGCATGGTGCAATAGAGCGCAACAGTCAGCTGTGGAAGAAAAACTCTTAGGTTCTTAGAGCTCTTAGGTTGTTAATTGATTAATCATATATGTGGTTGTTGAATCTGTTCCTGTTATTTCTACTTATTTTTAAAATAAATACATAGTTCAGTCATGAAACTCTAGATGGCGCAGGCGACGTGTTGTTAACGTAACCAATGATATTCAGAGAGTTAAACGACTTGGCACAGCTGATTGGTTCATGCTGCATATGCAGCCAATGAGCTTACTGCCTTGCATTTATATGGATGGCTAGCATTCACTAGAGATTCCTGCAGCGCGCTTTCAGAGTTCCTCTGAAACCCTTCACCTTCCCCAGCTCCACCTGTATAGATCTGCTACGGGTTATTTTATATGCTATTTGTGCAGCAGCAGTATGTCTTAAATACTCATGGCACCGTATCGCCATATGCATTGGCAGTAGCAAGTTCCTGTACTTGCTTGCAGCAGCAGCAATAATCTACAACTACAGCAATAACCAACAGCAGCAGCAATTCAGCAGCAGCGTACCAAATACATTAACATTGTCATATCCATCACCATGCTAAAATCTTCAGGGAGTTGTCATGTTTGAACTGTGGTGAAAAACTTCAATCTATATATATCTAAAACTATATACTGTATATCTATCTATATATATATATATATATATACTGTATATATATATATGGCACATCAACCATAACTCCTTCAAAAACAGCCAGAAACCTTGTGGTTATGATTGATGATCAGCTGAATTTCTCAGACCAAATTGCTAAAACTGCCCGGTCCTGAAGATTTGCTTTATTCTACATGAAAAAGATCAGGCCCTTTCTTTCGGAACATGCTTCACAACTCCTTGTTCAAGCTCTTGTTCTGTTCAGGTTGGACTATTGCAATGCTCTCTTGGAAGGTCTTCCAGACAGTTCTATCAAACCTTTAAAATTAATACAGAATGCGGCTGCAAGATTAATTTTTAATGAGCCGAAAAGAATGCATGTCACACCTCTGTTTATCAGTTTATACTGGCTACTAATAGCTGCTCGCATAAAATTCAAGGCACTAATGTTTGCCTACAAAACCACCACTGGCTCTGCACCCCTTTACCTAAATTCATTACTTCAGACTTATGTGCCCTCTAGAAGCTTGATTTCTGCAAGTGAATGTCGCTTTATTGTGCCATCCCAAAGAGGCACAAAATCACTTTCACAGACTTTTAAATTAAATGTTCCCTCTTGGTGGAATGACCTGCCCAACTCAGTCCGAGCAGCTGAGTACTTAGCTATCTTCAAGAAATGGCTAGAAACACATCTCTTCCATCTTTATTTGACCCTCTAACTCTAACTCTATTTTATCTATTTGTTTTCTTTTTGTATCCATCCATCCATCCGTCAATCCATCCATCCATTCAGCTGTCCACCTATACATCCATCCATGCATCCATCCCTCCACCCCTTCGTCAATCTATCCGTCCATCCATCCACCCATCCATCCATGCGTTAACCCATTCGTCCATCTATCCGCCCATCTGTTCATCAGAACCAGCCCTCGGACAGACCGCCTCTCTGTTTGTGTTGATCTAGTCACATTTCGAGAGCCGAGACTGTCGGAGTATAAAGGCTTCATGATTCACTTCTGCTCACGTACTTTGAGTTGCCTACGGACACGGTCGATGAAGAACTTCCAGCAGTTCTCCCTTGTGTCCATCAGACCCTGGCCACGCACTTCATTCCTTAAAGAACCGATGATGTTCTCCACCTCATCATCAGGGAAGAGGTCTGGGATTTCACCTGTGATGAAGACAAAACGATGATGATGGAAGCAGAGCAGTCAGACAGATGCTGGCAACATCTGAGAGCATGATATCAGTCTTACAAAGGAATATTCCAGCGCTCTGAAAGATGGAAACAGCCAACGGCATAATAAATATGCCATAGACCATAGGAAAATAATAAAGCACTCTGAAAAATGACAGTAGGCCATGATTTAGGCTGTAGACCTGGGAAATATAACTAACACAATCATACTTCATACTTAGAAATTATTTAAGTGGGTGATTTAAATTAGCGAAACCATCTTTTCAACCAAATATTCTCTGTGACATGTAGATTCAAAATGTTTAAAGCAAGTACAGTAAAAAAAATAAATATAATTATGTTTTCCACACAATTTTTCACAAGATGGACAATACATGGATCAATATATTATTTAAAAAGCAATAATTACCCACATACTGTAATTGTTTGCTAAAATGAAATGCGTATTAGTAACAAAGATGCACACTAATGATAATCATTGTATCATCATGATTTTAATATAGTTATTAATACTGTTGTTAATTTTTTTAAATAATGTAAATATTTTATCTTGTTTTAATAACATACAAGTACACTACTGGAGCAGTTCATTGAACAGTGAAGATTCAAACAAATCGTTGAATTCATATTTAATAATTTAAAATTATTAATTCAAATGACAACTGCTTACCAAAATAAAAATCTCATTAGTAGTAAAAACACGTATTAATCATCATCATCAATTTAATATTAGATTATTATTATTATCCTCATTATTATTGTTGTTAATAATACATGATGATAATATATTTCTATTAAATAATTGTTTTCTTTTACTAACATACAGAATAGCTATTGGACCACTGAACATTTTCAGATTATTCAAGCTAACCATCGAATTGATTTCTTGAAACAATGATTCACAGTAATTAATTAAAAAAATATATATATATTGAAGTATAAATCAGAGAGACACTGATTGAATCAACCTCTGAACTCCTTCAAGGAAGGACTGCGAAAGTAGTCTAATGACTCAGTCTTATATTTCCTTCATATTTCCAGCCATATAATCACAAATATACCCCATGCATATCATCTGGCTGAGAAAGCGAGCTCTACGTGATGCCAGTGGGCACAGACACACAGCAAAGCTTACCAGACGCTAAAAGGTCGTTCACCAACACGAGGAACTTCTCATCTGCGACCTGGGCATCTGTCATGAGGAGCACCATGCCAATATTCTTCACGCCAGCTTTAATGTACAACGCGCCCAGATCGCTCTAAAAATACACAAAACAACAGTCGTACACCATGAACTCCTCGTCCTGGAATAGTCCCAGCAGAACGTTAAGAGATGAAACATTACAGGCATAAAGGCTGATGAGCTCTGCAATCTCATATTGTGCTCAAGAGCTCCTCTGGTAATTGCTAATTATTCCATTCTTTTTTCAGACTTTTACAGGGCAGCGTGTGAATTTGCAGCAAGGTGATCTATACTCTGGCGAGGAGCATTACAATGAATATTTGATAGGGCAAACAGCAAGCGGTTTCAGTGGAGATTCAGTGTGATTCTGAGCAATGGAAGCTGCTCTGCAAGCATGTTTTGTTTTGGTTCAGGCTAATAAACAGAGCCAACCTTGAGATCAGGGATGCCGTATCCTTTCTTCAGCGTGATCTGAAAGACCTCCAGGGAGCTGATGAACGCCGCCAGCCTGGTCAGGCTCTGCTTCCCGCTGCCGCCCACCCCGACCAGCAGAGCATTTCCCCGCGGAGACTCCAGGATCCGATTGATACGGCAGCTGAAGCAGGAGAGACGAGGGTCAGAAGGGTTAAGGAGATCAAATAGTCATGCGGAGGAAGAATCAAACTTCATCCTGCTGAGTAATGCCTAACTCCATGAAAAGGTTTGTCCTGAAAAATCAACCGCTAAGATTAGCTGACTGGTTTATCAATGGACAGCATTTATTATATAGTGTGTTTAATGCTGATTAATACATATCAGGACAATCCAACTCACTAAAAAACCTGAAAGCAAATTTGTTTATTATTCGGTCAGTAGAGTTTAGAATCGGCACAAAAGCCAGATATCACCAGTGATTTGGTTTGGATGCAAAACTGCATGTACATAATTAAAAAATCAATTAGTTGGTGGGTTGCTAGTCAATTAATTGGTTTTAAGGAAGATGTTGTAATTATATTGGTTTCAGGTTTTTTATTTTAAACATTCTTATTAAATTAAAAAACTTTTATTCAGAATGTATTAATCCATTTATTTATATATATATATATATATATATTATCACCAACCTATTTTGGGTAAAAGTAGGAAAAATAATACTTCTCTGTAAAGAAATTTGAAGTAAACATATGCAAATCCAGTGTTTTACCACCTCAAGTTGTTTTCATTAACGTAAATATATACCTCATTGTTATGTTCTTACCTTGTTATATTTATCTTTCAATACAATTATATGCCCTTAAAGTTGTGGCAGTTTTTCTCTGTGGTATCAAAAATGGTATAGAATATCGATATTGTTATCATATCAAAGTTATAAATTAAATTCCCCCGGTGAAAGTGCCACCATAAATAGAGTTTAAGTCTGTGGGAAACACGGACGTTTAAAAACAACACAAGACGTGCCAAAGAGATCCATCTAAATGCGTTTGAGTGTGAAATAAAAAGGGAAAATTTATAGATACATAATAACTTTCGTTAAGTTGATATCACACTTTCTCAGAGGGTTTTAGCATGTTTAGCTGTATAGTACATTATCATAACTGATCCCGTTTTCTGGTATACGTTGCACAGTCTAAAGTAGTGCCCAGATGTTCATCCATCAGCAGAAGCTCTTTCTGGCTCTCTTACATATGAGACATGGCATCCTCGAACAGAACAAGGTTTATAGCCGCGTTGACTTCATTGTAGCCGTCAAGAGCTTCCAGCAGGGTCTTGTTCAGGCTCCCCCAGGACTGCACCACCATGTATTTGGGTTCACCGATGCCCGTGGCGAAATGGCAGTACATATTCATGGCTCTGGTCTCCTCTAGTGTCTCCTCCATATCCTGGTGGGAATAAAAAGCAGCCTTAAAACTCCATGAAATATTAAAAGGTGAATAACTAAGGTTGAGCGCTGCTGCCTTGGGAAGGAGCTCATGTAAATCAAACGATCGCCTCCCTGAGAATTCATAGCGGTCGGAGACCTTTTCCTCTCCAAAACCAACGGAAATCGGTGTATTTCATGTGTCGATCAACACGTATGTGTAGTTCAGGTGATTAGATGTTGCTTTAAAGGCGAGCAGAGGTGAAGAAGGAGAGTGCGATTTCTCTCCTTCACTTTCCTGCAGAGCGTTCGCTCATAAGCCTCAGGAGGTGCGGGACCGTTATGGGGTTAGATCTCTGCCACAATTCTGCGCACGAAAGATCATATTTTGAGCACTAGGACTGTCAAAATGACTGAAAATCTCAATTCGAATTTTCCACTTAAATATGATCAAAATTCGAATTATATTCGAATTATAAAGGCATAATTTCAGTTAGGGGAAAAAAAGCTTTTGGCTTCTCTCATGAGGCCACAAGAGGGCGCATCGTGCAAAATATTATGCACGTTTCTTCAAAGCGTAATAAAATAACACGACTATCTTTGAAAAAAAATTTTTAAATAATGTTTATAAACCATATATAATTAATAAAGTTGCTTAAACCATTAGAAGGGAAAAAAACAGCACCATGCATGCATGTATAGTTTAATACAAAGGACCGAAAACCAATCACAAAGAGTAGGCTACTTTCTTCATTTAAAAACATGAGATACAGTGGGATGGTGAAAAACCATCATCAAGTCTAGAGACATGTTTTTTAAAAGTTGAACTTACATTAATTTTACATGGCTTTCTAAACATGCCGCTCTCTTGTGCCAGACGCGAGTGCAACTCTGACAGTTGTCCCTCTAGAAAATGTGATAAATATGCGTTCTGTGTGAACGGCTTGGTTTCAGTTTTGACGTAAACAACATCTTCTCCACACTGATGCTCTCGTTTTCCGCAATATATTGAATCAACAACGTAGCAGCGCCGCATCTAGTGGGTTCAACGGATAGGCTAACAAAAGCATAAAAATGCAATGACACTTACATCTTCGTCGCATTTTGTGTGCCACTGATAGGCTGCCTGACGGCTGACGCAGACCTAAAATTCGAATGCAACGTTTTTGCATTCAAATGTGGATTTTTTTTTTAATTCGACGAATATTCTGAAAAAAATTTTGACAGCCCTATAGTGCACACGCGCGATCTGAGTTTTGTGGAGAAAATGTTCGTCTCACAAAGAAGAAAGTATTTTGAGCACACTACAATCTATTTTGCATTTAAAATAAGTTTTTGGATGTGTGCAGACCTTCTCTTTTGCACGTGCAACGTTTCACTAGCTTGTTCCCTTGATGCCCGCCCTCAGTGCTCTCTAAATGCCGATGGCTGGCTTGCTCAACACAACCCAGCGTTACAATATGCCTCAGTTCACGCACATGCAGGATATGATATATGATCATATATGATATATGAAAATATGATCTTTTGCATGCAGAATTGTGGCAGAGATCTAATCCCATAGGTCGTGGAGAGAAAAACAGCAGAAATCATTTTTTCCCCAATTTGCTGGACTGGCAGGGTTTTGCTCTGATTAGCATTGGCCTTTAATGACTCTATCCAGTCAAACAAACTCTCACCTCGTAGGACTTTTTCACCGTTTCTGACTGCAGCTTGTCAAAGATGTCGAAATCTTTGTCTTCCACCATCTTGTCGCGGTAAACCCGGTTGGACTCGTGAAGGAAGATCTTCACCAGGTCCTGAGAAGTCTTCAGACACTCGCTGGTGCAAAACAGGATGCCCTGAAATCAAACGGACAAACCGCAATAACAGGGTTATTTTTTCTCCAGATATTTCAAATGTCAAACTACTGCGTAACATTTTTGTATGCATCTCTGTGGCAAAACAATAAAACAAAAGCATAAAAGTGCAGATATCATTACAATTCAACGGAGAAAGATGCTCAAAAACACTGAACTGTTGGAGTGAAAAGAGAGAAGAACAAACCATTGATTTTTGACCACCAGTGATTTTGGGAAAGAACTACAACTGATCCGTCTAATACCATATATTGCACCACTTTGAACTCTACAGTCGTCTAAAGAGACTAAGAGGGATTTCAGGCACCAGAACAGGCGTAGTTTTTAAATTTCATCATTATAAAACATTGACACCCTTTGTGTCGATGTACTACAGAACACTACACTGCTACAGGTCTTTAAAAGTGACCGAGACACTATCATCAATGTCCAAAATAAGAAGATCGATCAAAAAATTGACCCGGGAACCTTGGGTAAAACCAGTAGTCATCCTGCATGCTCGAATGGATCCCTGAAAGCATCATCTGGTGTGATCCAGAACTCAAATTCATATTGATTAACCATCAGGAGGAAGGATAAACAGCCTCTCGGCTGTAAGGTCTGACCCGGAGTCCATACACCGCTCCAAAGAGTGTCTGACACTGGATTTACAGCAAGCATCTGTCTGATTTCTCCTCAGCTTTTATTCTGACACTCCGGAGCTCCGCTGACTTTGCTACAGCTCTTCATCACTGGAGAATGAGCTCTATTCTAGCACAGACCTGTCTGAACACACCACTTTTAGATGCTTTCTTCCTCTGTTAAAGCTACATAAAAGCTCTCGAAACAAAGTATAACCATTTAAGTTTTGAATCAAACTAATAATCATTAAAACTGCAATAAACATGTCTATTTTAGACATGTCTATTGAATACTAATCGACCATCCAGCAAACCTGCTATTCCATATTTGTGACCCTGGACCACAAGACCACCCTGGTCTTAAGTGTCAATTTTTCAAAATTAATAATCTGAAAGCTGAATAAATAAGCTATGATAGGACAATATTTGGCCGAGATACAACTATTTGAAAATCTGGAATCTGAAAAAAATCGAAATACTGAGAAAATCACCTTTAAAGTTGTCCAAATGAAGTCCTTAGCAATGCATATTACCAATCAAAAATGAAGTTTTGATATATTTTCGGTAGGAAATTTACAAATATCTTCATGGAACATGATCTTTACTTAATATATCCTAATGATTTTTGGAAAGAATATTATAAGAAAAATCTATAATTTTGACCCATACAATGTATTTTTGGCTATTACAAATCTCAGAATATAAACGACCTTAAAACAAACTTTGCACATTCTCAATCTTTTTTTTTTCTGAACCACATTTCCACATGTAAAATTAGACAGTGCATTTCATCACACTCTGTGGTTACAGTGCAAATATGAAAATGTAAAAATAATATACACAAATGGTTTCCTGTTGTAATTTTTGTAAAGACTGATATAAAAATATTTCACAAAATATACTGTGAATATGTACTATAGAAATTGTTTGTTTGTCTTAAATGTATTATTTTATTCATATGTACTTACTAATTTTTATATATAGACTTATTATTGTTAATCACTCTTTGTTTTAACAGTTTTTATGACTAAAAGCCTGGGATAAGAGTATGAAAATCCATACATAGTAGGCTTTTAAAAGTAAAAAATAAATAAACAATGTTTCAGACAAAGTTGCCAACAAGACATAGAACAAAAATAAAAGTTAATTTAATAATAAAAAAGGCAGAGAGGGAAACTACCCAAAACACCCCAATTCAGATGAATTGATTAAATTCTAAAGCTGTAAATGCTCCATAAAGCTGAACCTGCTGCTGCTGCAGTTCATTATTCTGCACTCCTGCACTGCAGTGAATCTCAGTCACATACGCGGCTCTTCAGATGCCATTTCCACAGCGATGAGCCTCCTTTGAAAACAAATAAATCAAACCGATGGCCCATCGCTGCTCAGTGAGATACAGGTCCAGTCACGGCCGGACAGCGCCTCAGGAACTCCATTCTGATGACATACGGCAGTGCTTCCCATCCAGTCCTCAACGGAGCCTAATTATCCGAGCATTTCCTCACACCCGGGCTATAAATTAATGACTTCACGTCAATCACCACGCTGAAATAAAGTACCTACCGGCAGCATCTAAAAAAAAAACGTTTTCCACCAAACTTTTTTAAAATGGGAAACTATTTCTTGGCTGTGGGGCGAACAGGCTGCCTTTTAATTTTTTTTAAACGAGTTCACAAAAGCAAATTGGATAAGATTGCGCCTTTGGGGCCCTCTCGGTGTAACAGGAGACTTTAAATGCTCTGTATCGCCAACCAATTAAAGAGGTCCGAGAAATAACCAGCAATCGCCGCTGTCTCGATTCAACAGAAACACCGAACATGCAGTCAAGATAGAGCTGCAGACGAAGCCTTATGGAAAGCTCAGAGGGAACGTGTCGTGAGATCCGCTGTACGAGGCAGTGGTGTGCCTCTGTTCTCCGGCAGCTGAGCTGTGAGCTGAATTAGTAAGGCAGAACTAAGGGCCGCACTTCAAATGTTCCTTCAGCTGCGTCTCATCTGCTCCTTTCTCCCGCTCTCATTTCGCTTCATTACTCCGACTGCACCCACAACAATGAGTGGAGCTTCAGAGGCTATTCTCTTCTTTTCCAGCTTTCATCATCGCTAAAGCGAGGAAACGGGGCTCAGTAAAGCCGTTTGTCTAATCCAGCACAATAACAAGAACTGGGACAGCAGAGCCGCACTTAAAAGGTGGACGGACTGAACTGTTTATGCATCTGGATAATGATGTTGACTTCCTTAATTAGGTTGAGAATGGAGTGGATTTAAATGTGACCACAAGTGCGTCTGCTAGTTAGAAGAAAAAAATCAATTGTATGCATTAATTAAAAGTCAATTTATGCCTTTGTCAGAATGTGCACATTTAAAAAAATCTATGGGGGAATTAATTATAGACACAGACCAGATCATAAAACTTTCTCCAGCTGAAAAGAGCGAGACGGAACAGCAGGTAAGTCATTTCCTCACACTGATTGCCAGGATTAATGGTTTATCACTGAAAGATCACAACTGGAGTCTGCTGGAGTGTGATCGGAGTACCTGGAATATGTTGGAGAGGTCACGCAGGTTGAAGATGTAGTGGAACTTGATGGCGGTGGGCAGGAAGGTTGCGGTGACGCGCTGATGGAAGGCCAGGGCCAGCTGAACCAGCTGAGAGCAGCTCTTCTGCAGAACGGCTGGGAATCCCTCGCCGCGCAGATGCTGACTCAAGATGCTGCAGTAGATGGTGTTCAGAGCGTCCACACCGGGAAACGAGAGCGCAAACACCGAGAAATGCCTCTGAAATAAACCAATCGTTCAACAGCTTCACATTAAACCACACGCTTCCGTTTCAACAGCTCATATTATATCATACATCTACAACATACAATTATACGTTGTGTATCATGTTTGATTCCCAACATTCTTCAAAATATGTGTTCAGCAGAAAACACTCATGCAAGTTTGGATGATGATGACAAAAATTTCAACTTTGGGTGAACTGTACTGAACAGAAGTCTTTTATATTCACCAAGGCTGCATGTATTTAAATAAAAATACAGTAATACTGCAAAATATTATTACAGTTTAAAATAGCTATTTTCTGAATATACTGTAAAATGTAATTTATTCCTGTGATCAAAGCTGAATTTTCCAGTCTTCAGTGTCACATGATCCTTCAGAAATCATTCTAATATGCTTATTTGCTGCTCAACAAACATTTCTGATTATCAGTGTTGAAAACAGTTCTACTGCTGAATATTTTTGTGGAAACCGTGATACATTTTATTTTTCAGGATTCTTTGATAAACTGAAAGTTCAAAAGAACTAGGGTTGTGACGGTGAGGAAATTTTCCCACCGGTTAATTGACGTGTGACAGCACCGGTAATACCGGTATCACCGTGGGGGCGAGGGCGAGGAGGCGTTCCCTCTTTTCCTCGCTTTCCTTAGCTTTTAAATAGCTTGTAAAAGCGGCGTACCGAGTGCGCATTTTACTTTCACTTTCAAATAGCGGCAATTCGGCGTAAAGCAATTGTTCGTTTTTAGTTCGTTTGAATTTTCTCTCTTTTCCTCGCTTTTAAATAACTTTAAATAGCTTTTCGAATTAGCGGCAATTCGGCGTCAATTGCTTGAATGCAACAACAAAATACAACGTCAAACTGACTTTAGCCTATGTATAAAACATTGAATTTTTTAATAACAAAACAAATAAAAATACACCATGCTATAGGGCAGGCTATGCCTAATATAAAATAAAAAATAACTTACATGAAGTTTAAATAGGAATACAAAACTGGAAATAGGCTAAGTAAACATGTATAATATATAACCAAATAAATAAGAAACGTAGAACATTTGTTCAACGTAGGACATTGCATCTCGTTTCGAAACGAAATCATCCGCGATCGTCTTGTCTGTCTCACCTCACTCTTCTTGTCAGTCAGCTCGACTCACTGGAGAAATGAAATCTGATCTGTGATGCGACTGTCGTTCGGCACGCTGCATTGAGCAGCCGTGTTCAGTTTTTAATTGTAGTGTCTATTCTTTTACTGAACTAAATGATTTTTATTACTATATAAAATCAAAACGACGGTGGGGGCCGGTGCCGCGGTGGGCAAGTGACGTAACCGGTGTTGCGGCTTAACACCGGTATCACCGTCAGCACCGTATATCGTGGCAAGTCTAAAAAGAACAACATTTATTTGTAATATAATTTTTTTTTGTTTTTAATAAATATAATGTAACATTGCTGAATAAACATATATATATAAAAAAATCGTCCAAACATCTGATCAGTAGTGTAAATTTCTTATGACTCCTATCATGTAAATCTAACAGTATAGTTTTTTAATTAACTTCTAAACAGCAGTGTGTATATGTGTGACTTGTGAGGACCAAATGTTCTCACTTAGGCTGATGATACACGGGGCAACTTTTTGAGCAATGTTGCCGTCAATAGGCAACTAGGTGAGACACAGGGCCCACAACTGAGCTAAAGTATCCATAGAAATTTGTTTCCCATTCTCAGTGGGAAAATGCCCAAGCAACATTGCTCAAAAAGTTGCCCCGTTTATCATCACCCTTACAGTATATTGTAAAATACTCTGACAACCCACTAGTGAGTACATTTTACTGGTTCCTACTACTAAAGGTATATAAATCAGCCAAAACATGTTTTATGTAAATCTAGTGTTATAAACCGGATAGTTCCGGTCCTTGATTCTGATTGGTTGAGCCACGTTCGAAGCTGTTGTAAATTACACTACAAACATACACCTTTGTTTACTTCTGTGTGTTGCTCAGCTACCACTTTGTTGGAACCACAATTGTTTCTGAGGAACTACATTGTTTGGTGGAAGAATACTGTTTTTTATTAATATCATTACACTTTATTTACTGTTTTATTCTGTGAAACCTTACTACGTATATGGAATAACCGTTTTATAAAAGCAATAAGCCCCGTGAAGCCGTAGTTTACAGTGAATTTATAACAGCTAAGGGGCGTTGTTAGGCATGACGCGAAGCGGAGTTATAAATTTACTGTAAACCACTGCTTCTTGAGGCTTATTGCTTTATTTTGCATATGTTTCTGTGATGGGTAAGTTTATGGGTGGGGTTAGGTGATAGAAAATATCATTCACCTGATAGAAAATCAATGGAAGTAATAGCGAAACAAACACGTGTGTGTATTTATGAAGTGACAGCGAGCTCTGTGTCAGACAGGCTGTGCTGTAGAATCTCTCTGATATCAGTACCTGCAGGCGAGGGTTGATGGTGAAGCTGCCAGCCGTCGGGTTCATGCAGGACACGTACTGCACATTGTGAATCTCCTTCAGCTGCAGCTTGCTCCTGTCGTACCTGAGAGGACACGGCGTTCGTCAGCCACACACAAACACGCTCTGTATTCACGGCGCGTCTGCGCTAAAGCCACTGTGGCCCACAGATGCACTGACTTCAGCTCATCTCAGGTCTAACAGACACACCAGAGACTCTGCAAACCAACAGCAGACACAACGCCTGCAGGGACGGCCCTGCAAGCGGACCATCTCAACCAGTACACAGTTAGGTCCATATACTGTATATTTGGACACTGACACAATTTTCTGAATTTCAGCTCTGTATGCCACCAGAATAGAATTAAAATGAAATTAAAGTGCAGACTTTAAGCTTTAATACAAGGGGTTGAACAAAAATAATTCAGATTTTGCTATGACAATCTGGTGCTTCTGAATCAGCTACTGTTTTGTTATTATAAAGTACTATCTAACAATATTATCATTTAATGTCTGTATCAGCACATTAAAACTGTTTTTGACAACTCATATTTTTAACAATCTGTTGAAATGATATTCAGCTCAGTGTGCAAAAGCTATTTTAACTTTGTTTGCTTTAATTACATTCATTTTAGTAATATTTCAAATGTAACATCTTTTAACTGACTCCCGAGAAATAAGATTGGAACCCTTCTACAGCATGATCAGAAAAGAAAAAAAAAAAAACATTGTATTTTTCTAATTTTGAACACAAACTGTAGTCAATCATGTTATTTATTTAAAACTAACTAGCTCCTACTGAGTTAAAACTTAATTTGTAACTTTACAACTTGCAACCCAGTTACCCACGATACCCATTTAAATGCTTATATATATATATATATATATATATATATATATATATATAAAAATATATATATACATAAAATATTTTGTATTTTTTCTAGCAATCACCATATAAACATCAAAACGAAGTACAATAAAGATCGCAAAGTTCATATAAAATAAAAAAATGAAACAGCTATAAAAATTATTACTATGTAATATAAATTATATCATATTTTTACATAATAAAAATAATAATGAAAATAAAGTTTATTTTTGTATTTTTTTTACAATTCCAGGCCTTATTTTGCACCCTAGTCTTTAGTTATAGTAAAGCATATGTATTAATAAACTAAGACTATAGTATGTGATTATGATTGTAATGCGTGTGAGTGAACGGACACATGGCTAAACATGCTGCAGAAAGTTTATTTATTTATTATTATTATTTTTTTACAATTCCAGGCCTTATTGTGCACCCTAGTCTTTAATTATACTAAAGCATATGTATTAATAAACTAAGGCTATAGTATGTGATTATGATTGTAATGCGTGTGAGTGAACGGACACATGGCTAAACATGCTGCAGAGTGATAAATATCAAACCAACAGATTGCAAAGACAGCGGAGGACAACAGGACAAAAACAGCTGATGCTGGGAGGAATGTGGCATGGGTGTTTGCTTTAGATCACAAGAATCTGTCACTGTCAAAAGGGCTTGAAGTTGCACTTCTGCGTTCAGGGTCTAATGAAAGAAAGCAGAGACATAATTTTTCTGAAGAAAAAAAACCACACACACACCCTGTAACATGGCTGATGTGGTGTAATAGTTGAAGGGTACGTTTTTGATGGCGTATTTCTCCGGGTCTAAAGAACCCAGTTTGTCTCCCACCAGAACAGATTTTCCGGTGCCGGCGTTGCCCACCAGCATGACCGGACGCCTCCTCTCCAACAGACTGTCCATGAAGTAGCGCACACGGATGGTCTCTGTGGTGTGGACCAGGCAGGCCTGCAGGACACAAACTCAATGACCTTCATAACTCAACAACTTTCAGAGATGACCACTGATGTGATGGCCATCATGAGCTGCTTGTGTATGCAGCATTGTGAGCCAGATTCAAGATCACTTGATGTTGCCAAATTCTAAGGAGCGTCATGTGTACAGCATCTTTTTCTGCATAAGATAACAGTGCATCACAAGACAAAAAACATCCCAGACAGTAGACAAATTGAGACTAATAAATAAATACGCATAAATAATTCATTCAATATATTAAAAGATGAATAAAAATATGGTATGGAATGATGGATAATTACATCTACTTAAAAACCTAATTAGAAACTAAAACCGAAACCATTAAAAAAGCGCTTGTTAATCTGTAGGGCTCCCCCTAATAGTCGACTAACCGTTAGTTACCAGAAGAGGCTTGGTCGACCAAAATATTATTAGTCACTAAGGCCCAATCCCAATTCTACCCCTTAGCCCTTCCCCTTTCTGTTGGTGTCTCAATTCTCTTTTGGTTGGAGGGGTAGGGGTAGGGGAAGGGCCAGACAGCCCTTCAAATGAAGATTTTTCGGGACCACACTTCAAACGAAGGGGTATGAATTATCTCAGCGTAAACCGGCTTCAGGGGCAACATGCCGAGCGAACAAAAAGACACATAAATGTAAGCATTTTTGGCATTAATAAAGATTTTAACGAAAAGTAATCATTTGTTTTATGTTACATTCAATTGTGAGTTCATATTTACAGTCATGTTACTCAAAGATAATATTTGCTAACTAACGTCATATCATTATAGACTGCACGAGAGTGCCACAACATATTTTCATGTCTGATCAGGGCGATAACCACCGTAGACATTGATGGCTAGTCCCCCCAATAATTAGAAATCGCTAAACCCTTTTCTTTTCATTTTTGCCAATTCGAGAGAGAGAGAGAGAGAGAGAGAGAGAGAGAAATGAAAGTTGCGTGTATGCGTGTCTGTGCGTTTCTCTTTTTAGAGTGGGTTTACTTAAAAAAAACAGCGATTTTATCCTCTCGTTGCTGGAAAATATAATGTAGCGATTCAGTATTTACACTGTTATTAATAAAAGTCTGATCCACACCAGCACACCAGCATAGGTGTGTGTATTGTAGGAGCTAGACGACTTATGATGACGTGTGACAGCATAGTAGTGGTGTCCCAATTCTTAGGGGAATATTTTCACCCCTACCCCTTGACACTCTGTTTCAAGGGACAAGGGGAAGGGGTAGGCGGATGGGTAGGGGAAGGGGAAGGGGTATAAAATAGAATTGGGATTGAGCCTAAATCGGAGGAAAAAAAAAATCCACATGCGAAGTCAAGCAATCCGTGACGGACAAATCGTTAAGAGCTAGTCTATGGTAATACATCTTGAACATCCAAACGCTCGATCATTCATCTACCTCAAATATAGCTTATCAACTGAAATATGTAAGTATTAGCAATTTTACATGGCCGCTCAATCTAATGTTAACCTAGAGAAATGTCCGCTATTGAAGTGTCTGTGTGGAGTGTGGAAGCTGAACAGTAGCATTCACTGCAGGACAGATGGAGGCGCCGGAGTGCTCACTTGCCCATTAAAATACACATATTTGGTCATACAGATAAGAATAATACATCTTTCAAATCTGTAAAGACCCTACGTTTATTTGTGTGCACTCACAATAACAACAAAACATTGTGCTTTTGTAAAATAATGAAACAGGATGCGCTTTCTGCCGTCTCAGTCTCTGTGAACTTGAGCGCGATACTCAGTGTATATCTTTGCCTTACAGACACAGAAAAATATATCTATAGATTACGATTAATAGATTCATATTCTCAGATTATGTCATCTCTTAAACCGAAAACAAAAAAGCACTAGTTTATCAATGAATTATTAAAATGTTAATGCAGCCTCCTTACTGTTTTTCCCTGACACATTCATAATCATTACTTCTGTCGGTGCGCTGTGGCAAATTTTATGCATGTGCTTGAGTGCTTATTAGGCTATGAAGGCAATTAAAGTCTCGGTATTATGATTTAAATGGTTTATTAATAAATGTGCGATCAGTCGACTAATGCTTAAAATGATTGACTACTAGTCGACCAGAAAAATTTTTAGTCAGGGACAGCCCTATTAATCTGGAACAAAATATATGCCAGCTGGAATTGAAAATAAAATAAATTTAAAATGAAAATAAATGAATGAATGAATTAAATAATATATATTTAATTTTCATTTCTATTTATTTCAAATATAAATATACGTATATATATATTGGAAATGACATGAGGAAACAGACTTGCTGAAGTTCAAACCGAGCATCAGAATGGGGAAGAAAGGGGATTTAAGGGACTTTGAACGTGGAATGGTTGTTGGTGCCAGACGGGCTGGTCTGAGTATTTCAAAAACTGCTGATCTACTGGGATTTTCACGAGGTCAGAGGAGAATGGGCAGACTGGTTCGAGATGATAGAAAGGCAACAGTAACTCAAATAATTGCGTGATGCTATCATGTCAATATGGACCAAAATCTCTGAGGAATGTTTCCAACACCTTGTTGAATCTATGCCACGAAGAATTAAGGCAGTTCTGAAGGCAAAAGGGGGTCCAACCCGGTACTAGCAAGGTGTACCTAATAAAGTGGCCAGTGAGTGTACACATAAAATAACACTGGTAATCCAACTATTTTGTCTGGCTTTTATATAGTATCTTGGAATTTTATGATTCTAGTATTTGTATGTTTTATTTATCATCATCGTTCTATTTTGCTTTATTAAACTTTATTAGTTAACCATTATTACTTTAGCATTTTTATGGTCACCGTTTACCATTTTGTCCAGTTTTATTGAAAAAAAAAAGACTGAAGTAACACTGCTTTCATGTGAGGACTATGTAGACGTCATAGCTGCACATGTAGTATAGTCAGCATTGTATTATTTACAGTGCAAGTGTTGTCAGACTGCTGTCCTTGGTTAATAAACACTTTGTAGAACTACAAACACAAACACATCAGTACCCACCTGAAGAGGGATGTCAGGATCCATCACAAATTTGGGAATCATTTTTGACCAGGGCTCAAATTTTTTGCTTTCAGGATCGATGTAGTAATCGAATACAGTTCCTTGAGCCGGAAACTTGACGGTTTTGAACTCTGTCACCCACCACTTACTGAACTCCACCCTGTAATCCACCAGCTGCAGCGAAACACACACACACGCATTACAAAAACAGCCATTATTCATGATGAAATCATGTGGAAATGAGAATACACAGCTGTTTGTGTGTGTGACTTTAAGGCTCAGTCGGTAGTTTAGTCACATCAGATCCACCTGATCCTGGAACATGGTTCCTCCGAAGGCCCAGATGGCTGCGAAGACAAAATAGAGCTCGTAGAGATCCTTATGGCTGTCTGGAGGGGTGTGTTCTGGGATCAGGAGACATTCCAGGAGGAAGCAGAGCATCTGGACCATACTCTGCTCAGGAACCGGGATGATCTTCTTAAATCTGGAGCAGGACAGAAAGCAGCACAAACACACACAGACACCTGATTTACATTTCAAAATACACATTTGGCTCTAGCTGCATTTTCTGAAACTTAAATTTATTCACCCTCACAAAGACAGAAAGAGTTCTTCAAAGTCAAATTAAAACTGACTTCAGTGAATAAATACTGACTGAAGAGTTTGGCGGTGTCGTACTGTAAAGAGAGGACAAAATCGCGCACCAGCAGGTCAATATCGTCTGAATGATGTTGTTAGAGAACATTTCTTCACTGTTTTTCTGCGGCTGTAACGTGACTGTAGAGTAAACTGAGCCAGACTGACGTAGACTGGTTTTTGTTTGTGCTGCTGATTGGAAATGGTCTGGCATGTTTGTCATTGTAATGTTTTCCTCTCTGGTCATGTTAATTTGGGTTTGGTTTACATGAAAATTATATGAAGAGTTATTATAGTTTGAACTAAATCCATAAAAAGAACATTTTTGTTGCTTGAAATAAAATAAATAAACAAAACCTTAAAAAGTATTTATTTGAGCTAGTTGGCAACATCATTCATATAGTTTACATTTAGTTTAACTTGATGTACTAAAATAATAAAAATGAATAAAAACTGTAACAGCATCTCAGTGATACTAAAATAAGACTAGTAAAGGCTGCATGAAGCACGTCGAAAGCTCATGAATATTAATTTGTTCATGCTGACATTGCTTAATCTTAGAACTCTCTGTTATGGGAGCTATAATTAATATTAACGAGCCAAGTGTTTACGATCAGAATTCAGAAATGGCACGTGATTTTTAACTGGACGGATATGGTCACGACAAGAATCATTCACGACTCTACCTTGACCTGAGCGTGTCGAGGCATGATGGGAGGTACTTGTCAAACAGAATGGTCAGATTGGCTTTCTCTGACTGGACTTCCCTCCCGTCAATCCAGCTGGACACAGGAGGATTCCAGCCTAAATCCGCAGGGTTGATGTACAAAATACCTGTTTGGAGACACAGCAGTAAAATAATGAGATTAAAAGTTCTGGATCTCATTCAGGGCGTTATTTATTGGCTCAGTGTGATGCAGACTAGGAAGTGTTGTGGAAGTTTGTAGTTTTTAACAAAATTTTAGTCTTTAATTTGTAGCTTCAAATTGAGGTGATTGTTTGACCGCAAAGTCAAGGTACCCTTTTAAAAGTAGTTTGCTTCAATAAACTGTGCATTACTACATTTTAGCTATAACTACGCTCAGACGTCGATTACAGTACAAAAATATCCTGTAGATCAAATAGTAGAGAATGGTGCTAGCAATACCAAGGTCATGAGTTCGATTCCCAGAGAAAGCAAGAGCTGAAATCTAAAATAAAATGTCCATCTTAAATACAATTTAAATTGCTTTGGATTAAAGTATCTGCAAAAAAAAATTATAACAATAATGATAATAAATGACATTTTTTTTAAATATAAATAAGCATTTGAACATATTACACTGAATTTTAACCCTGTACACTTAATACCACAAAAACAAACAAACATAAAAATGATCATAATTAACTAAAACTACATTTTATATTTATAATACAGGTATTTTTAATAAATTAAAATATTCAAAAAAATAAAATGTATTAATCAATAATAATAACTAAAACATTAATGTTAAAAAATATGTATATTCTTATATTATTTTGTACATTGCATCACTACAAAAAATAATAAAGCATGCAAGACATGCAAGAATCTGTGACTCATTTTATTAAATTTCATCTGATTCCTAATGCTCCATATGGCATATGAGGGTGGATTTTTAGATGACTGTGTCTGATTAGTACCCACGCAACACTATATTACATCAAACAGAGATGTTTAAAATAAAAATACAAATAAAAAAGCTAGATTAACAAAAAAAAAAAATCTCATTATTGGGAAAGCAGTGTTTTAACACCCTGTAACATCAGCAGCATCATTACTGTTAGTTAGTTAGTGTGAGCACTAACCGGCTCTGGAGACGGTGGCTGGAGTGGCGGTGCGGAGGTGACTGATCTCAAACACCAGCCTCATGCTCGGGTTCAGAGGAATCCTCTCATTACTGGCTAAAGTCAGCACCTAGACACACACACACACACACACACACACACACACACACACACACACACACATACACATACACACACACACGTGTCATCTCAGCGAAAGGTCACATAAAGGTGAGGCTGTCATCTCAGCGAAAGGTCACATAAAGGTGAGGCTGGTTTCATGCGCTCTCTTTCATAAAGATATCTGAATGCTGCGTGCGAAAGCTGATATTGAGCTGGAGTTCTGGCTGTCTCGGCTTTACCTTGTTATCATCCATTACTGTGTTCAGCGACTCAATCCACATCGGATCGATATCACCATCCAGGACAATCCACTTGGGCCCAGTGTGACTGATGTTGGCCAGCTCACGCATAATATTAGAAAACAGGCCTGCGGGGGAAAAGCACACGTGTTGAGTCTGGCATTGGGCTGTGATGGAAGCACTGGAAATGGCAGCGGCCCTCACCGTCCTTCCACTCGCGCGTGGCTGGGTTTATAATGCCGAACAGCTCGTCGTTTGTGACTGCTTTGGGGTTGAGGTCGGCCCACATGGCCCTTCGCTTCATATTCTGATACGTCTTGTGGAGAGACTTGAGGACCTGGGATTTGCCGGTGCCGGCGTTTCCCACCACAAACACGGAGTGACGGACAGCCAGCAGCTCCTCCAGCTGGACCACCTGAGACACAGACACACATCACACTCAGAACACGACCGTTTCAGTGTTTCTGCTATAAAGCGCTCACAGGAGAGACAAACTAGCAGGGCTGGCTAAAAGCAGTTTCAGCAGATCCGGCCTGTCAAAGTATCTAGTGGTTTTTAGCACCGCTGTGACTTCACGCCAAACATTCCAAAACAAAACCAACAAAAAGTTCGAGAAGTCTCTTCCCTGTGCTGTTTAATGGCACCTCTGGCAAACAGGCAGACAGTGAAGCTGTGTGTGAGTTCAGTTTTGGGAACGGGCCGGGTGCATCTGCAGTACCGCAGGAGCGGTCAGTCTGTCACTGTGGTATTGTTTTAATAATGCACATGCGAAACAGTTCTCTGTTTCCTACAGTGAAGACTGAATACTACTAGGGAAACATTACAATTCAAACATTTGATGTGTTTAAAGGCAAAGTTTGTAGTGTCTGCACCACTAGCATCACCAGACAGAACTGAATATACAGCACAAATTAATAAGGTTTGCTCTTCTTAGCAAATCGAACACATAAGGAGCAGTCTGAGCAGTGTGATTCGCTAATGAGTCAGTTATACTGTATTTAGTGAATCATACTCAAGGTGATATTAGATAAAAATGTATGAAATAATTAGGGGTACAAGCACGTAGCCCTGACATCCTATTGTAATTGTTAAAATGTTCAAAGATTACAGTCGGTCCACAAAGTCACCAAGTCTTGCCTGGATTGGCCTAACGGGGGCGCTACAGGGATCTAAAGTACAAAATCGTTCATACTGTAACTCCTAAAGCGCTTGTCATAGACTCAAGTGTCTTATATCATCAAGACGAACATTTTTGGCTATTTTGGAGTTTTTGAAAAACACTTTTGCAAACTAGTTCTAGGTTTTTCACCCGATCGGAACCAAACCATTGCAGAAAAATTATCTGCAGAGAATTATTATAAAACAAAACAAAACAAAACTTAGGAACACCAAAAGGAACCAGAGGAACACGCAGAGGAACCTACGCAAATGAACACCAAAATGTTCAAAAGAGGCGGGGCCACTTTTCCTAAAACAGCTATAACTTTTCAACGGAATGACAGTTCACATACAGTGTCTGTGTCCAAAGTGCAACGGCTGTCTATGAGCACGTTTGTGTATCTCAAAAAATGTGGTCGGCCTCAGCCAATGAATTTCGAGCACCTATTATCTTGGGGTTAACAGAGAGGCCAAACAGAGCGAAACTTTCAAGAAAATTTGAAAGAAATCAGCCACTGTGGGACGATATCACATTTTTCAAGCGTGTAAACGACTGAATATTTCGCAACTTTGTACACATACACATGGTATTCATATCATATGATAGATCGTCTCATTCTGAACACCTTTACATCAGTCAATCGAATTGTTTGTTAAGTATTTGAGATTATGGGATAAACCTACTTTTGTGAACTACTCCTAGGTTTTCTGCTCAACCTCAAAAAACAAAACAAAAAACACTGAGGCACAATTCTCTAGACTCTAGACTCTCTAGGTCAATAATTATCAAAAACATTTTTGAACTTTACACTTTGGTTAGATACCGTATAACAGGGTCATTAAAAAATGGACATGGCCAAATATACCCAAAAGCCTATAATTCCTAAACTAAAACCCAAAACTTCATGAAACTAGGTGAGCATATGCAGCATATGGTTCTAAAAAACATGTCAACTTTTATATAGATTGTGCTATAAAGGGCGCTGTAACAGTTATACAAACAAAAAATAAACATCATATTTCTATGGTAAATTACATTACGCATGCTTGATTTCTAACGGTATTATATTATTCGATTTAGAATACAAGTCATAAGATGTTTCAGATGATAAAAACATGAATTCTATTCTAAAACTCTGACAGACATACTACAGAGCGTTTCATAATGACACATTACAACTGTAGCTTTACCGCAGTTGATACACCACAATTAGATGATTGCTGGAGCATTATGAGTATGATAAACATCTTTACAGTGAGCCGCTTCCCTCTGAGAGCTAAGCGCAGCAGAAGCGCAAGATTTTCCTCTTGGATCTGATGGCATGTTCAATCAATGGCATTGATGCAGCTCCCCGTCGGGCTCTTCAGCGCTGCTTTGGCATCTCTGAGGGTTTGCTGATTGCTGCTTTGATCTGATGTCTATCAGAGATGTGGTTTAAGAACGCACCTCTTCCTCCTCTTGCACCTGCCCTCCAGCCAATCAGAGCACGGACGGTCAGACGGGCCGCAGCACGCTGACCCGCGTCTCTCCTCTCACTGTGGAGGGGTTAAACACGCGGTGGAGCGTCAACCTCTACTGATGGAGTGCTGTTATGTTGTTTCTGTGGCTCTTTGACCTGTGTGAGATTGCACTTATTTCCCCTGGCTCTGCTGAGCGCAGCGGCTGATATCCAGAGCTCATCCTAATGCTCAGAATTAGAGCTGTGCTCCGGCACCTGAGGCGCTATTACACTGTAATTCCTGCTATCTTTGATTTGTCCAATATATCCACTTCCAGACTGCTTTGACACTAATGTCTATTTGCTTGAAACACAACAGCAGGTTTATGGCTCTAAAAGGAAGACAATGTGCAACCCGAAGAAGAATAAATGCTAGAGTGGCATCGATTAGGACTGCACTGGTTCAGTAGATGATTCTTTGAGTCCTGATGAACCTCGAGGCTGTCTGTCAATCACGAACTGACGTGAAGTCAATAGTGATTACTAGTCCGCAGACGTAAATTTTGAAATCGTTGTTTTGTTTCTCCTCAAACGATACTAGTTTCAAAAGGGACCAGAGTAAGATCTTTGCCAAAAAATGCACAAACTGACAGGCTGTCTGGAATGGAATATGAGAGCGGACTGAAACGACAGCAATTTCCCATCAGTGCTCAAAGCGTTCTGATCGGCTTCTTCATTTCTCGCTCCTCGATGAGGACAGAAAGCCTGGAGCGAGAGATGACGCTTGCTTTCAAAACACCTTACACAACTCCTGTAGCAACACTTAGCTGATTAATCACTATATTAAGTCATTGGCTGTCCAAAGTTTGACCATTTTTTTAATTATCGACATCGTTTGTCATGACTGTCAAACGATGTTGATAATTTCAAAATGGCCAAACACTTTGTTGATTAATGTCCACTTGGTTGATTAATACTCTTTTGTCGATTCCAAATTCTACTGACATTTTGTCAATGGATAGTAAATAATTTACATTTTATTTTTTATTTATTTATTTAGGATGAATTTTGAGTAAAAATGTAGCATAAAATCAGTGGTGGATGAAGTATTTGAAAAAATATACCATACAGTATTTTAAAAAGTAGGAAAAACAAAATTAGTGGTGAAAAATAGTGCAAACACACTAGATTTCATTTATAATAATCAATTCTAAAATTCGGCATTAATAACTTTTCATGCCATCAACTGCGCTCACTTTTGACTAGATCATTGAATCTGTGAGTTGTTTATTCAAGAACAGCTGCAATTGGATCAGTCTGATTTGCGAATTAATCTTTCAGTGTGATTTACTAACCGATTCCGCAGGTTCATTAGAAAGAATCAGTTAGTTCATGAATCAGACATTTTTCTTGCATCTCAGAGGGAGCGGCGAATTCTTGAGTTTGAAATAAGGAGGAACGATATAGTTTTATGAAATGAAGTGGAGAAAAAGATATTATGCAATATAGTGAAGTAAAAGTTTTCCAAAATAAATATACAGATAGATCAGTATATCAGTATGTAGATCACCTTCAGCACAAAGTTGTCCTCAGCCTGCAGCTTGAGATCCAGCACGGACTGCTTGACGAATTTCTCAAAGTCCATGTCCCGTTTGCGGGGCACGTCAAGCGCTGGGAACAGGTCCCCGATCAGGCCCATGAACACAGGCATGTCGTCAGTCACGATCTTAGGGACGTTAAAGTCTCTCAGCGCTCTCATCAGCACCTGATCCTCCGCTCTGCCCGGATCTCCTCTCTTCAGCGACCCGGCCACAACCAGCACTGACTTAATGGCCCGCAGGCCCCAGTCATAGTGATCCTGAAACAGGACGACACGGGAGAACACAATGAGAATCACTAAGTCTAATCATAGAACCACTGAGTGGAATCACAGAATAACAAAGTGGAATCAGCTACTGCAGCGGAAACGCTGTTACACACTGACTAATAACTAGATGAGGAACGTTTGATAACAAACTTTGATGTTGGCTTGACAAAGCCGGGACTGAAAGTTTAAAATAACTTCAAAAAGGTTTAAGTTTGAAGGTTTTACTCAGAGAAGATAGAGATAGTCAATAAAATAACATATTTTAGCACATTGCTAGCATGTTTCTTGTATGTTTTAGCATATCGCTAGCATCTTATAACATGTTTTACCAATTTGCTAACATGATTTAACGCATTGTTGTCATGTTGTAGCATTGCTAGCATGATTTATCACAGTGCTAACATGTAATAACTTATAATATTGGTTGCCTATTTTAGCACTCTGGAAACATCTTTTAACGTGTTGCTCGCATGTTTCTACCATGTTTTACCACATGGCAAACATCTTTTAGCACATTGCTAACATGAATTAACATGTTGATAGCATGTTTAACATTAGCACTCTGGAAATATCTTTTAACATGTTGCTCGCATGTTTCTACCATGTTTTACCACATGGCAAACATCTTTTAGCACATTGCTAACATGAATTAACATGTTGATAGCATGTTTAACATTAGCACTCTGGAAATATCTTTTAACATGTTGCTCGCATGTTTCTACCATGTTTTACCACATGGCAAACATCTTTTAGAACATTGCTAACATGAATTAATATGTTGATAGCGTGTTTAACATGTTTCTAGCATGTTTTTACATTTTGCTCGCATAGCTGCATCTCATCATTATTTGGCATATGCTAGTATGTTTTCAGACATGGCTAACCCTTAGCATGCTGCATTTTATCATTTTAACATGCATCTAGCATGTTAACACTATGCTAGCATGTTTCTGACATGTTTATCATTTTTAACGTGTCGCTAGTATGTTTAACACTATGCTAGCATGTTTCTAACATGTTCAATACATGGCTAACATGAATTAGCATGTTGCTAGCATTTTTAGCAAGTTTAGCACTGTGAAAGCGTGTTTCTAAAATGTTTAGCATTTTCAGCATGTTGCTAGCATGTTTTAACACAATTATACAATGTTTCTAACATGTTTAGCACACGGCTAGCATGAATTAGCATGTTTTTAACACGTTTTAGCACATTGTTAACATGAATTAGCATGTTCCCAGTAATAGTGATCCTGAGAAAAACATTTTTTGACAAAAAACGAGAAGAAAGCGACAATGAGAGAGACTTAGAATCAATTAATTATAAAGTCTTTGATTTTTCACTTTCACAGTCTGTAGCAGATGTACATAAAAACTATTTATAGAGTAACAGCAGTGTGATAGCGGGATTGACAACATTTTTATTAGAAAGCAATTGGGAGTCTCATAACATCGCAATCAAATAAAATCCCAATGACAGATAAACAAATGGCTGAGAAAACTGCTCTGGCTTAACGAGTCGAAGCTTTTATGTGACACAGCTGCTAACTTAATTGGAGTGATAGTGTGAGACGTCTAAACCTGTTTGGAGAGCAGCTCCTTGCACAGCTGATAAAGAGTGATGAACTTTCTGGCCAGAAGTCGAGCCTCGAGGAAACCCTCGGCCACCAGCATGATCTCACAGATGAGCTCGAAATCTGGTACCACCATTGCACACGGCCTGCAGAAACACAACAAAACAACATCATGACTGAATCAACTGCAGCATACATGCAGATCAGGCCTATCACACTTACATACAGTCTGTTATACAGTAACCGACCATAGACATGTATTTACACACAGCTTATTCCAGCACTAAAACATTTGTTGCTCACACTTCTTTTTGATAGTCCACTTTAGAAGTTATATGTCAACTAACTCGAATAATAATAATATAATATAATATAATAAAAAGATATCATTTCAGAAAAACATTTATGGTAATTAACATAATCTGCATTAGTTGTAAGTGTTCATCTGATGGAGCACAACACCTGGCTGGAGGATGCAGCTCATCTGTGTTTGCGAGCTTGATGTTTATGAATATGTATTATATTCATGAGTATGCAGCCACAAATAAACTATAGGCGGTCAAATTAAAATGTGTTTGTGAATGCTGACTCTACAGAGGAAAACAGATCTAATGGGAAAAAAAGTTTTTTTTATTGTTTGAACTGCAAAAAATTGTTTTAAATCTGTGTTATAAAGAAGCACAGGTGCATCCAATCTCCTTATAACCAGGATGCAGATGTCGATATTTAAACGCAGAATTCCCCTTTAAAAGCAAACGGCACCGAATTAAATGCAAATCCGCAGCGCACCTGAAGAGAGCCTTGAGGTTTTCTGGCAACTCAGTCCTGCCGGCGTAGCCTGGGTTCATGGTGATAAAGATGCCCACCGACGGGACCAGGTTCACATCCTCGCCCATGAAGTTAAACCTCTTCTTTTTGTCTCGAATGGCATCTTGAATACTTTTGACCTGATGGATCACACATCAGCAATATAAATGTAAATGGAACAGAATGTATGTTAGTTGCACTTAAACACCAATGAGAAAGAGAGAATAAATCAACACAAAGAGCACAACAGAGAGCTGGATGTCAAAATCTCATTCACTTTCTTAATAAAAATAAACCTTTTAGAGAGACCAACCATGAGCTCTGAGATTGTTAGCGATTATTTAAACATCTGATAAAGGCGTAATGCAGAATGTGTTTAACAGAGACACTTGTTTATCAGAGAAGTCAATGTTAGTATGAAAAAGCCAAACTGAGGCAAAGGAGCTCAGCAGAAACTGCTCGCTAAAATCAAGCATTACAATGTAAACAAGTTTGTCAGCGACTTTCTGTTTCTGTACACATGTGACTGTTTTGCAATAAATTTAAAAACAAACTTTTTTGCATATACTGTACATACATAATAAAATTCGATAAAATCTTACAACACTGAGGATAAAGTAACACAAACATAAAAATGGCAAGAAGAGAATAAACAGAAAATGATAAATGTAAAAAAATGCAATGAAAATAAATGGGGAAAACTTTAAACATCGAATTTACATATATCAACTACAAGAAAAAAACGTAAAGCAGTATTTTAATATTTCTAATCAATAAAAAACTATTTATAAGTGTATTACTATTATCATTACTACATGCTTCATGAATAATTAATTTGAGTATTTTGCAGATTTTTTTTTTTTGCAAATCAAAGTGACTTTTCTAGAAATGCAGAGCTGTTTGGTTAATGGCTTAAAGTCTTGTTTTAAGAATTTTATAAATCTTTTTAGAGAAAATCAATGTGAAAAATCCTTCCAGAAGCAAGGCCACTGAGAAGTGAGCGATTGCGTTTATGCTTTATAACTCATTTACAGCCTACAGTACAAGAGGCATGGCTTACTAGAACGTAAATGTGTTTAAACCGCCAAATCCTTGTTCCTTTCACTCCCTCCACTGACCTTGATGAAATAACCAAATTTAATTTTCTATTACAAATTCATATTAGCCACTGATCAGTGTGGAGAGAGAAAAATAGGAAGCATGGATGCTAGATCAGTATACAGGCAGGCTGTGTTTTAATGGAATATTTTATGAAGTGACAATCAAAAAAAGATCTAATTGGATTACAGCGAACGGTTAACCTGTCAACAGGGCGTGAGGATGGGTTTAGTGTCTGAAACAGTAATGATTCAGCCGCTCGCAGCATTGAAGACAGGCTGATAGAGTTCAGGCAGCTAGCAGATAAACACTGACATATAACATTAAGAGTGAGTCAGATATTGCTGAGAGCTGATGGAATAAGATATGAGGTTTTACCCTGCCATGGCCTTACGTGAACTCCAAACCTCACACTATACACTGCCTTCATGAATTGAACATGCTGTTCTATAGCAGAGCACCTAAGCCACGCACAGGCGTGCATTAAGAGCTGAAACAGCAGAAGAACCTAAGAGGGTGACCGGGACACAAGAGTGGAAATTACTGGGAAATATTAAAGGGTTTGGGTACTCAAAAATAAAAAAAATAGTTATCTTTATTATGTTTAATTATCTGACTGACTTTGTTCTGTGGAACTCAAAAGCAGATGTTTACCAGAATGTCCATGCTGCTCTTTTCCAAACAATGAATGAATTCATATAGTCTAGGGGTACGATTCTCGCTTCGGGTGTGAGAGGTCCTGGGTTCAAATCCCGGACGAGCCCCCAACTGTTTCGACTCTGTCAAGGAGAAGGCCGCAACATAAATTGAAATCAACAATCAAAGATCCTTTATACATTTATTTACAGAACCCCTGAAGTTGTGTTTTCCCTCGTGGTTCTGTAAATAAATGTATAAAGGATCTTTGATTGTTGATTTCAGTTTATGTTGCAGCCTTACCCTAGACAGGGTCGTAACAGGTGACTATAGGGTCTTCACACATACAGTCTTAACTGGTGAATTAATAGTATATTACTGTTAAGAGATCATGTGTGAACAGGACCTTTTCAAAAAATACCGGTAAAAGTGTTCTGCCAATTTACCAGTATGAAAAGTTGTAACGTTACCGGGAAATTACCGGTGATGTTCTCTGTGTGAATGCAGAACGAGATTACCGGTATCAACACGTACAAGTTCAGAACTCCCTGACGTAAGATGTCTACACTGGGCCAATCATAACATTCTGATGCAGATGACGCATTTACGCCACGCTGTTTACGGAAGTCAAAAAATAATAATTCTAAAGTCATCTAATATGACGTCTCTGGGCCAAAAGCAGCTGCATAAATGTGAACGTTTGACTTCAAAAGTTACTTTTAAACCTCCTAAAAATATTCAATTCTATTATCAATTTTACTATCACTATCAGCACTATGGGATGAGAACTAAAGTAGAATTGAATTGATCTGACACTATTGTCTTCTGTAGAGCGGCTGTACTGCAGATTTTGAATTTGTCTTGTATTGGATGAATTTTAAATCTTTTTTGTTATTTTCCTGTTCATTACTGTTTAACAACGTCGTTTGCACTGCGCTCTTGCGTTACTTGATCTTTTTATTTTGGTGCGTCATTCTGTGGAGTTACTTAGTATAGGAAATTATGATCCGCACTCACGAGAACAATCTTCTTTTTTCTTTTATTTTACATTCATTACTGAAAAGCCGAAACGTTTGTGTCTTTTCCCATCAGTAATGAATGTAAAATAAAAGAAAAAAGAAGATTGTTCTCGTGAGTGCGGATCATAATTTCCTATACTAAGTAACTCCACAGAATGACGCACCAAAATAAAAAGATCAAGTAACGCAAGAGCGCAGTGCAAACGACGTTGTTAAACAGTAATGAACAGGAAAATAACAAAAAATATTTAAAATTCATCCAATACAAGACAAATTCAAAATCTGCAGTACAGCCGCTCTACAGAAGACAATAGTGTCAGATCAATTCAATTCTACTTTAGTTCTCATCCCATAGTGCTGATAGTGATAGTAAAATTGATAATAGAATTGAATATTTTTAGGAGGTTTAAAAGTAACTTTTGAAGTCATATGATAATCTTGCTTTATAAGCCCTTTTCAGACAGCAGTACCAGTAAATTGCTGTAAAATTACCAGAACGACTTTACCGGTAAATGCAAAAATGCACTGTTCACACAGGCAACGGCATTTAGTCTTTTTACTGGTAAAGCACCATTCATACATCAGTGTTTTTGTTAATATTTTCATTTTTGTGTCAAACGTTCACATTTATGCAGCTGCTTTTGGCCCAGAGACGTCATATTAGATGACTTTAGAATTATTATTTTTTTACTTCCGTAAACAGCGTGGCGTAAATGCGTCATCTGCATCAGAATGTTATGATTGGCCCAGTGTAGACATCTTACGTCAGGGAGTTCTGAACTTGTACGTGTTGATACCGGTAATCTCGTTCTGCATTCACACAGAGAACATCACCGGTAATTTCCCGGTAACGTTACAACTTTTCATACTGGTAAATTGGCAGAACACTTTTACCGGTATTTTTTGAAAAGGTCCTGTTCACACATGATCTCTTAACAGTAATATACTATTAATTCACCAGTTAAGACTGTATGTGTGAAGACCCTATAGTCACCTGTTACGACCCTGTCTAGGGTAAGGCTGCAACATAAACTGAAATCAACAATCAAAGATCCTTTATACATTTATTTACAGAACCCCTGAAGTTGTGTTTTCCCTCGTGGTTCTGTAAATAAATGTATAAAGGATCTTTGATTGTTGATTTCAATTTATGTTGCGGCCTTCTCCTTGACAGAGTCGAAACAGTTGGGGGCTCGTCCGGGATTTGAACCCAGGACCTCTCACACCCGAAGCGAGAATCGTACCCCTAGACTATATGAATTCATTCATTGTTTGGAAAAGAGCAGCATGGACATTCTGGTAAACATCTGCTTTTGAGTTCCACAGAACAAAGTCAGTCAGATAATTAAACATACTAAAGATAACTATTTTTTTTATTTTTGAGTACCCAAACCCTTTAATATTTCCCAGTAATTTCCACTCTTGTGTCCCGGTCACCCTCTTAGGTTCTTCTGCTGTTTCAGCTCTTAATGCACGCCTGTGCGTGGCTTAGGTGCTCTGCTATAGAACAGCATGTTCAATTCATGAAGGCAGTGTATAGTGTGAGGTTTGGAGTTCACGTAAGGCCATGGCAGGGTAAAACCTCATATCTTATTCCATCAGCTCTCAGCAATATCTGACTCACTCTTAATGTTATATGTCAGTGTTTATCTGCTAGCTGCCTGAACTCTATCAGCCTGTCTTCAATGCTGCGAGCGGCTGAATCATTACTGTTTCAGACACTAAACCCATCCTCACGCCCTGTTGACAGGTTAACCGTTCGCTGTAATCCAATTAGATCTTTTTTTGATTGTCACTTCATAAAATATTCCATTAAAACACAGCCTGCCTGTATACTGATCTAGCATCCATGCTTCCTATTTTTCTCTCTCCACACTGATCAGTGGCTAATATGAATTTGTAATAGAAAATTAAATTTGGTTATTTCATCAAGGTCAGTGGAGGGAGTGAAAGGAACAAGGATTTGGCGGTTTAAACACATTTACGTTCTAGTAAGCCATGCCTCTTGTACTGTAGGCTGTAAATGAGTTATAAAGCATAAACGCAATCGCTCACTTCTCAGTGGCCTTGCTTCTGGAAGGATTTTTCACATTGATTTTCTCTAAAAAGATTTATAAAATTCTTAAAACAAGACTTTAAGCCATTAACCAAACAGCTCTGCATTTCTAGAAAAGTCACTTTGATTTGCAAAAAAAAAAAATCTGCAAAATACTCAAATTAATTATTCATGAAGCATGTAGTAATGATAATAGTAATACACTTATAAATAGTTTTTTATTGATTAGAAATATTAAAATACTGCTTTACGTTTTTTTCTTGTAGTTGATATATGTAAATTCGATTTTTATTTATGTTGCAGCCTTACCCTAGACAGGGTCGTAACAGGTGACTATAGGGTCTTCACACATACAGTCTTAACTGGTGAATTAATAGTATATTACTGTTAAGAGATCATGTGTGAACAGGACCTTTTCAAAAAATACCGGTAAAAGTGTTCTGCCAATTTACCAGTATGAAAAGTTGTAACGTTACCGGGAAATTACCGGTGATGTTCTCTGTGTGAATGCAGAACGAGATTACCGGTATCAACACGTACAAGTTCAGAACTCCCTGACGTAAGATGTCTACACTGGGCCAATCATAACATTCTGATGCAGATGACGCATTTACGCCACGCTGTTTACGGAAGTAAAAAAATAATAATTCTAAAGTCATCTAATATGACGTCTCTGGGCCAAAAGCAGCTGCATAAATGTGAACGTTTGACACAAAAATGAAAATATTAACAAAAACACTGATGTATGAATGGTGCTTTACCAGTAAAAAGACTAAATGCCGTTGCCTGTGTGAACAGTGCATTTTTGCATTTACCGGTAAAGTCGTTCTGGTAATTTTACAGCAATTTACTGGTACTGCTGTCTGAAAAGGGCTTATAAAGCAAGATTATCATATGACTTCAAAAGTTACTTTTAAACCTCCTAAAAATATTCAATTCTATTATCAATTTTACTATCACTATCAGCACTATGGGATGAGAACTAAAGTAGAATTGAATTGATCTGACACTATTGTCTTCTGTAGAGCGGCTGTACTGCAGATTTTGAATTTGTCTTGTATTGGATGAATTTTAAATATTTTTTGTTATTTTCCTGTTCATTACTGTTTAACAACGTCGTTTGCACTGCGCTCTTGCGTTACTTGATCTTTTTATTTTGGTGCGTCATTCTGTGGAGTTACTTAGTATAGGAAATTATGATCCGCACTCACGAGAACAATCTTCTTTTTTCTTTTATTTTACATTCATTACTGAAAAGCCGAAACGTTTGTGTCTTTTCCCATCAGTAATGAATGTAAAATAAAAGAAAAAAGAAGATTGCTCTTGTGAGTGCGGATCATAATTTCCTATACCTGTTCATTACTGTGAAACTGCTTTGAAACCACCTGTATTGTATAAAGCGTTACTGTGACTTGAAGTTATATGAACCTCTTTTTTAGGATGTTTTTGGTCCTGGTCCCCATTCAATTCCATTGTGTGGACCAGAGCAGCTCAGACATTTTTCTAACCATCATGTGCATCAATACAGGTTTCGAGCATAATGAGAGTGAGTAAATGAGGACAGAATGATCATTTTTGTTTCCTATTCCATGAATTGCCTGGCCTGAGAACAGCCTCGTTTTTCGTAATTAATAAAAAGGTGAAAACAAAGAGCTTGATATTTGGGGACACTCCTCGGTAAATCTGTTTCCCTCCCATGGTGAGCGGCGGTGAGGTAAATGCTGGAGCTGGTTAATTTGTCTCAATATTGATACGTCTGGAGGCCCTTCTGTTTGTTTTAGCTTAACCAAATGGAAAATTGATTCTATCTGTCTTTGTGAGAATAACATTTGAATGGACTAAATTCCAGCGAAATATCCTCCTACTTAAAAAAGGAGAAGGCTAAACGGCAGTCGCTTCCTGTCAGACGGCCTGACAAACGCCTCGCTATCATTACTCTGATGTTCTGATTCACTGTAAATTGTTCTTCGTGACAGCTGCTCTCTGAAAACACTACAAAAGAAAAAGGTAATTCATTTTTTTATCTCACCTTTTCAATGTCCTGACATTTCAGACAAGTCTTTCTCGCTTTCAAAGGAAAAAGTGCACCTTTTCAGGAATTGGCCATTAAAACCCGTCGCACTGTATCACAACAAAATGCGTCTCAAGATGAATGAGCAGCTACACATCAAACTCTTTATAATCAAGCCCATCATCATCTTCAACATAATAGCCATTGTGAGCAAATTAAGTCTGCCAGCGTTATGAAGATGATTCATTCGACTACAGTACGTGTGTCTGCAGCGCTGCAGCATCCTTGCGTAAACTCTGAATTGCAAGGCATAAAATCTCAATGGCAAACAGCAGATGTCACGGCATTATGAGATGATGTGACATAAGCAGCTGATGTAACTGTTGAGTGAATCATAAAAGCTGGATTTTTCTCATGCAGTGTTTTCCTGATGCATTATATCTTTATTTTTAGGCAAAAACTTTCCCTGGTTGCATTTCAAGCAGGGCTGTCAATTTAACGGTTTAATTTGGTGCGATTAATTATGGAAAAATTAATGCATTCAAAAGATTATGGCACTTAATTCAGCCACCCCGTTCAGACTTGTCCATCAGCTGATGAACCTGATGCAGGACGACTGACTTCATGATGAAGCCTATTAGAATGCAGTTTTATGAGACTAAAATTCAAGATATGAGCACAAAAAATGACCCTTATATTTATATCATATGATATAGTTCAGTAATATCACACCAGCAAGAGTGCAGTTTCTCCCCAATATCAGCACAAATGCAAGTTGATTTACACAACAGTTCAATAACCAGGAAGTTAGACACAGTTTAGACACAGTATTGTGATTGCTGTACTGAATATTGTTTGTTTTGATAAATTTCACAAACAGTTATAGAGAGTTCTGCTGGGGCTTTATAGGTAATATTTTCATTAGCAAAATTGCTCAAAAACAGATAATACTGACAATATTGTGTCTAAAATGTAACACTTTAAATTTACTGTTTATTGAACTCTTGTATTAAATCAATATCACATTTGCATTCGTGCAGATATTCAGGAAAAAAAATCAGCTCTCTTGCTCGAGTTGTGTGATATTGCGTATTTACTTCAACCTCTCAGGTAATGTCAGCTACAGAAATGCATCTTCATATTTACAAGTAAATCTCCATTTTATGCATTATAGGTTACTACATCGTTCTACATAGTTTTGACGTCCATCAGGGGGATCAAGCCTTCTTTAAGGGGATCAGACCCCCAACCCAACCAGTGTAGTTTTAGTTTGAGAGTATCATTCATGAAAAAATAAATAAATAAATAAAAAACAATTTCATATTTCAACATTCATTAAATATATATATATATATATATATATATATATATACAGTTATTGTCATTATTTATGTTGAATAAAAATATTTCTTCCTTAAGCTACTTTAAAAAAAGAAATGCCTAATGCTTTTCTTAGCACAATAATAACTTTACAAGATCTTTTGGGGGTAACTTTTTAGCTCATACTGATGTGCGATTATTTAGCAATTCATTCAATTATTTAATTGGCGCATCATGCAATCAAATAAAAACAGCCCTAGTTTCCAGGTTTCTGAGCCAGTGGCATAAATCGAGTTTATGCTGTTGTTTATTCATCAGGGTGTAAGTCACTCACCTGCACCGCCACCACTGAAAGCACCTCCACCGAGATCCTGTTGAACTCGTCGAAGCAGCCCCAGGCTCCGGTCTGCGCCAGGCCTTTGTAGATGTTGCCACACGACTGAGAGAGACAGATCGAGCGAGAGAAAGCACAGAGTTACGGGTGCATCGCTGGAAAGCATCAATCGCAACACACAGAAGCATGTGAAATTATGCGGGCGTCTTTTGTTTTCTAGAAGCGAGCTCACGGTTCCTGCTCCGCTGAAATTCCAGCTCATAAACAAGAACAACAAATGCTAAGCAGACGTTTTCTGGATGGATGAGCAGCATTTGCAAACTCGCATTCATATTCTAAACACTGTGTATGTGTGTTTGCAGCGCTGGCTGAGATGTGATGAGAGATGACCGGGGATTGATTGTGTGCATCTGTGATCCTGAGGCCGTCTTCTCCTCTCTGCAGTCACAGCAGAAGAACACTGCGTCTCTATTATATGGAGCGCAGATGAGGCCTGAATACGGACATGGCTTCGGATGTACAGTGGGTACGGAAAGTATTCAGACCCCCTTAAATTTTTCACTCTTTGTTATATTGCAGCCATTTGCTAAAATCATTTAAGTAAATTTTTTTTCCTCATTAATGTACACACAGCACCCCATATTGACAGAAAAACACAGAATTGTTGACATTTTTGCAGATTTATTAAAAAAGAAAAACTGAAATATCACATGGTCCTAAGTATTCAGACCCTTTGCTCAGTATTTAGTAGAAGCACCCTTTTGATCGAATACAGCCATGAGTCTTTTTGGGAAAGACCCAACAAGTGTCAGCAGAGCTCATAGACTGACCATATGCTCAGGAAAGCGCACTGTCATTGATTTGACTATCAAACAGCAGCGTCTCTGCTTTGTGATGGTTTCAAAGTGTCGAGATGGACCCGCCTGAGCAACCCGCCATCTTCCTTTAGCATAAGGGCATCTGATGGGACGCGCTCGCTCTCTAATGGCTCCTCAAATGAGTCACTCCAAAGCTAAAGCTGTGTTTTTCTGGCATCTCACCTGTCTGTGAGTGGCGTGATGACTAATCGTGGAGTGTTGCCCAGATACTCGTATGAATAGAGGAACTGGGCGTCGCAGATGTTGGCGAAGCAGTGCTTCTCTCTCTCGCCCCAGCGGTGCCGCAGCTGGGACAGCCAGAGAAAGGCCTGAGAGTTCTCCACCTGAGGGAGATGATTATGAAGGATTAGCATGAGGAAAATATCACACCTGAGCTGGATAAAAACATTAGTGTGCTTCTGAGCCACTCTACGGCGCTTTCATTAGGACTTCTATTCTACTAAACTGCGGATTTTCAAGTGAGACCAAAATATGAGCAATCACATGAGAGCACATTGAGGCTTGGATTATGGAGGCAAATAGAGGCAGTATTGAATATCCTCTTATGAGACGCCTGCAGGCTTTTTCACATGACTAACGCTAGTGCTGGTCACCGCAGTGAACTCATGCATCCGCTGCAGCATTCACCTCATGCACGGCTCAAAGCTCAAACCATTTCAACTTTGGTCTTTTGAAGGCCATCATCGGTTTTCAGATGATTCGCATGACTTATGCAAAGCGTTTGCAATAAATTCTGATTCTAGTAGCATTTAGGAGAGTCCCTGGACAATATCAGAAAATAAAACAGTAGGTAACACTTTACTTAAAGCCTTTATATATAATGCCATATGAAAGTATTTTATTGCATTAATTATTGTCTTGTAATGCACCTTATAATGCATTGTATGATTTCATGAATAATAATTACATAAATACCTTATAACACTTGTAAGTGAACACACCTTTAGAAAATAGATTTCATTAAAACAAACAACCAATTTCAGATGTAACAAGAAATCTGCAAACGGTATTATGCATTTTAACTTGGTTGCAATTGTTTATGAAAAATATAATGCATTATTGAATACCTTTATAATGCATTATACATAAAGGCTTTAAGTGTTACCAAAAATTTCATTTTAAATGAATTCAGATTCATTGCAATTATTTTATTCTATTCACATTTAAGTCCCGTTCACACCAAGAAAGATAACTATAAAGATAACGATATTAGTGTCCACATCAGCGAACGATATCGTCTGTTTATTCTGAAGTATTTTATTGCATTAATTATTGTCTTGTAATGCACCTTTTAATGCATTGTATGATTTCATGAATAATAATTACATAAATACCTTATAACACTTATAAGTGAACACACCTTTAGAAAATAGATTTCATTAAAACAAACAACCAATTTCAGATGTAACAAGAAATCTGCAAACAGTATTATGCATTTTAACTTGGTTGCAATTGTTTATGAAAAATATAATGCATTATTGAATACCTTTATAATGCATTATACATAAAGGCTTTAAGTGTTACCAAAAATTTCATTTTAAATGAATTCAGATTCATTGCAATTATTTTATTCTATTCACATTTAAGTCCCGTTCACACCAAGAAAGATAACTATAAAGATAACGATATTAGTGTCCACATCAGCGAACGATATCGTCTGTTTATTCTAAGCGCACATGCCTCTGCCGCTTTAAATTCTTGAGCTCGTTACAGCAGGATGGATTCTGATTGGCTGTCAGTGTTTTATCGTTCATCAGGTCATGTGGTGAAAACATCAAGTAAAAAGTAATAATATGCACCTTAATTTATTTAAAGGTTTTATAAAAAAAGAAACATATATTTTCTAATTAAGTTACAAATATTAAATTTACAAATATCATTATATAACAATGGTAAATCATTAAAATGTTCATTTTAATGCATGTTTTTTTAAATATTTGCAATTTTAAAATTTATTTGCATTCTTAGGTTTGCTTATTTATTCTGAGAAATAATAATAATAATAAAAGTTTCGTTTTTTTATTCATATTTAAACTTTTGTATTCGTTATAATATGTGCGCATTTATGAAAAGGGTTCAAATATAATTAAAATAATATTTTTTTTTCTTTACTATGACATCAGGCCAGTCGTTTAACCTGGACATTTTTGATTAAGCTTCCAAAGAAATATCAAAATGAAATAAAAATTCAAACACGTTCATTTCAGAAGAGGTGTATTTAGTTGTTCAGTTTGTGAAGCTACAAAGAAACGGTCAATGTCACACATTTGATTAGTGACCTAGAAATACTGCAGAATGTTTTCATTTTACGTTTTTCAAATTCATTCAACTTTTATTCACAGATTTAAATGTTTGAATCTCAGATTTGGTCTGAAATGTTTCAGCCCCACTGAATAAAATTAATAATCATGATTTAAACACAGACATCCATCGCTATCGGGCAAAACGCGAACACCCAAAAAGCAGGCCTTCATTATGCATTTTAACTTGGTTGCAATTGTTTATGAAAAATATAATGCATTATTGAATACCTTTATAATGCATTATACATAAAGGCTTTAAGTGTTACCAAAAATTTCATTTTAAATGAATTCAGATTCATTGCAATTATTTTATTCTATTCACATTTAAGTCCCGTTCACATCAAGAACGATAACTATAAAGATAGCGATATTAGTGTCCACATCAGCGAACGATATCGTCTGTTTATTCTAAGCGCACATGCCTCTGCCGCTTTAAATTCTTGAGCTCGTTACAGCAGGATGGATTCTGATTGGCTGTCAGTGTTTTATCGTTCATCAGCTGGAAAAAAAATAGTTTTAAAAGTGATCACAACGATATCGTTCCTCTGTATCGTTATCGTTATTGTTGTGGTGTGAGCTATGCTATTCTTTAATATTGAGAACGATTTTTTGAACTATATCTTTATAGTTATCGTGCTTGGTGTGAACGGGCCTTTAGAGTATTTAACAGTAAGAAAAAAATGTGTATAGTTTTGTGAACAAAAATATTTCTTATTTAAGCGTTTATCTCTCCTCTCTTGCAATGTGAAATTACACTTTGAGTTTATATTAATTGAATTGGAAATGTTTATACATCTAACATTACTCTAATAGTGGAGAGAAAAACAATTCTACTTAATACAAGCTAAATATTGTCCATATAATATATTAATTGCTTTGGCTTTAGTACAATGACAATATTGAAGTATTATTTAAATACGTCATTTTGTCTTTATGACATAAATCTTACTGCACTATTATGCTTTAGCCTGTCTGACATTAAAATATTTTGCAAACCCCCTGCAGTAGATTACAAAATAACAGCATTTTTTTATCCTATCTTATCATCTTTGAGTGCGACCAATATATGAGACCAAATCACATGGGAGCACACTGAGACTTTGATTATGGAGGCAGTATTGAATCTTGTCTTATGCACTCATCTGCAGATATCTGAAGGAAACTCAGTGTCAAGGATGGATATGACAATAGGACAGATGAGACGGTACCTTCTGCTGAATGATCTTGTCCACCACGTCTCTGGCGTGGACGTCAATGGTACAGATGGTCATGACTTTCTGCCGGTCTCCGGTAGTGAGCTGGCCGATCAGCATGGTGATGAGGGTGTTTAACTGACTCACTTGCTTTTTATAGTAATCCTTCATTGCATTCTCATATCCCTCCTCCAGTCTGGAGAACGCCATTCCTACATCAGTCGTCCACCAGATCTGAGTACAGGTGAGCGCCACCTATCCAAATAAGAAGATAACACATTTCTGTTCCGCACTAGGCCGAAATACATGATCAGCATAACAATAGTTAAAGGTAACATGAATGTCAGGATGTCTCAGTATTTGGTTCAGTATGTGAGTCAATGCTACTGTATGCTTGTGTCCAAGATAAACATCTGGCATGTTTTTAGAAATCTACTCTTTGTATTTATATTGGTTTCATATGGTTTAAAAAAACAACAACTTTTTTACGTAAACAAGAAAGGTTACAATTTATGACTAAAATGTCATGTGGTGAAAACATCAAGTAAAAAGTAATAATATGCACCTTAATTTATTTAAAGGTTTTATAAAAAAAGAAACATATATTTTCTAATTAAGTTACAAATATTAAATTTACAAATATCATTATATAACAATGGTAAATCATTAAAATGTTCATTTTAATGCATGTTTTTTTAAATATTTGCAATTTTAAAATTTATTTGCATTCTTAGGTTTGCTTATTTATTCTGAGAAATAATAATAATAATAAAAGTTTTGTTTTTTTATTCATATTTAAACTTTTGTATTCGTTATAATATGTGCGCATTTATGAAAAGGGTTCAAATATAATTAAAATAATATTTTTTTTTCTTTACTATGACATCAGGCCAGTCGTTTAACCTGGACATTTTTGATTAAGCTTCCAAAGAAATATCAAAATGAAATAAAAATTCAAACACGTTCATTTCAGAAGAGGTGTATTTAGTTGTTCAGTTTGTGAAGCTACAAAGAAACGGTCAATGTCACACATTTGATTAGTGACCTAGAAATACTGCAGAATGTTTTCATTTTACGTTTTTCAAATTCATTCAACTTTTATTCACAGATTTAAATGTTTGAATCTCAGATTTGGTCTGAAATGTTTCAGCCCCACTGAATAAAATTAATAATCATGATTTAAACACAGACATCCATCGCTATCGGGCAAAACGCGAACACCCAAAAAGCAGGCCTTCATGAGACTTGATTCTGTGAGCACATGCAGATAGTAATACTGCCAGAAATATCTCCAATTCCTCATAAATATTCTCTCATTCAGAGGAAACCGGCCTAGAGATGTTTACAGGTGCTGGTTCAGTACCTGAGCGGGATAGTCGAACAGCCACTGCTCCCTGGGCTTCTCCTCATAAGCGGCGACGGCCTCGGTCATCTCATGACGCACGGTGGCCCTCATGCTGTCCAGAACACGGTTCAGCCACACTTCCACCTGAACAAGCGTTACACGGTTCCAGACGTGAGGAGGTTTGGCAGCAGCCTGATACTCTACATTGGTTCCACTAGAAATAAACTAATCATCCATGAGCAGATGGAGCAAAACTCCACAGGAATACAGAACTTCAGGAGCTGGATTAGATTGAGCCTTAATCCACAGCAGATCCTCCAAACATAACCACATTTATAACCACGTGTGCTGGAGAAAACATGAGTGGTGTTTCTCTGTGAAAGAGCCTGTCTCTGAGTCTTTATGATATTCTGGACCGCAGACGTGACTCAGGTACAGCAGTGGCCAATAGTGATGTCTGGTCTAGGAAAATGGACATCTTCACCTTTTATTCAAATATTAAAAGGAATTTAATAAAAACATACTTCATCTGACCTGTATTTATTAAAATATATGAAAGTGACCATGCTAAATTTGGTTATATGTAAATTATTAAAAACTTTTTTGCTGTCAAATGGGTAAAAGCTAGTGGTTTGAAGGATCATGGTAAAGATTGATTAAAAAATAATAATAATAATTCATATATATATATATATATGAATGACCCTATTAAGGATTTTGTAAGCATATTGTGCAATGAAACATGACAAATTACACCACATGTGCAAACCATATTGAGTGACTGCTGTAATCAAAAACAACAAAATATTAATAACTGATTATGTTTTTGTTTTAGATGTACAGTATGCTTAAAGGGTTAGTTTACAGTTGAACTTTACAGTTGAACCACTGATGTCACACAGACTACTTTGTCGATCATCTTGGTACTTTTCTGGACCTTGAACGTGGTAGTTACCTTGCTGTCTATGGGAGGGTCAGAGAGCCCTCAGATTTCATCAAAAATATCTTAAATTGTGTTCCGAAGATGAACGAAGGTCTCACGGGTTTGGAACAACACGAGGGTGAGTAATTAATGACAGAATTTTCAATTTTGGGTGAACTAACCCTTTCATTTCCTGTAAGCTTTTTGTTTTTCTATCCATTTTTTTAATAGTAAAAAAAAAAACATGATTCCTGTAGATAGTTTGTTTGTTTTTTTGCCTAATCATTTTCTTCTTGTAGGAGATATTTTGATCTTGTAGGGTCATTAAAAGCAAATATTGAGAAGTATCCTCCCCGGACATCACTTGTGGCCATACTACACATCTTCAGTTTAAATCTGTGGGATTATTTCACATTTCAGTCACTTAGAGATGTAGCAGCATGCATCATCTACACAAAGCACAAGATTTGAGTTGTTATTCATATCTGTAACAATGTGCCAAGCATGCAGCATGTACCACTATCACTATTTCATGTGTCGTCCAATAAATAAATAAATATTTCCTAATTAAAATGCCTTTTGTAAAGGTATGCTGCAGAATAAAAACATGGAGCGTCTCTGTCTCTGTAAACAAACTCCTCTAATTACCCTCATGATAATTTGCGGTGCATTGTGGGTAAATACAGCTGAGGCTGGCTGTACCTGGCCGGTGCAGTCACAGGGCGCGTTGAACTGAACGTACTCGTCCTCCTTACTGAACATACCGAGCCCCGTCTTGGTGGGCTTTCCGCCTGCGTCCATTTCAAACTTCAGCTTCGCCATATTGTCAAACAACTTTGACAGATGCTTCTGAACCTGAGGGGAAAAATGTACGGCTTCACAACTGCACAGCTGCTATTTCATTTCAATTTTGTCCTAATGTGACATATGGAAAACTTGCAGTGTGCCTTCAAGACAACTTAAGAAACCACAATCAACACTGCCATCTAATGGGTGCAAAAGACAAATAATGGCAGCACTGAACTGCAGTTTGGCCATAAGCACTACTTCGTGCTAAATTATTTTAGGCACATAAACATGTGTTTTATGTGATGCAGATGTACCTGGTGAGGGTCAGTGCCACTGGACAGGATGTCCAGCAGGTCAGCAGAGGAGATGAAGTAGAAGCGTGGGAAGGCCAAGCGCTTGGTGTCCAGATACTCTGCCAGGGCTTTTTCACAACGAGACAATCTGCAAGAACATGGTCACACTCTGAATCTGAGAGATAATCAGTTTAGCGCAAAGCATCACGGTACACTGAAGCATTCCATGTGTGCATTCTAAAATGAGCACTTCCTGAATGAGGATTTTAAATTTTTTCCAGCAGAGGGTTATCAGCGATGATAAAATAAAGTTATTGTATGGCTTCAGAAGATGTGGAATATAGTGTGAGGGCATATTAAGTTCTTTAGAATCATGATGCTTTATTGGCCTTTTTTGACGCCGATAACGATACAGTACTGTACATTAGCGTATTGGCAGCACACAATAACGTTTATTCCAGTCATCTGCCACCTTAAATGATCGAGTGCTTAAAGCCGGATGGATTCTGATTGGCTATCATTGATTTTATCATTCATCAGCTGGACAAAAATTGCTCTGAAAGTGATTCCAATGTATTTGATCTGAATCTCTAATCATTCTTAAACCAAGATACATTTAGAGGAGCAAAATGACATCAGATATTCAGTCTTGTTTTCTGAAAAATGTATCAAAATGAAGTACAAAATTAACAACAAGAAAAAAATGTCTTGTTTTAAACAACATTTTGATGCATTTTTCAGAAAACAAAGTCATTTTGCTTCTCAAGTAAATGTATATTACTGATGCAAGAATGTTTATATATTTGTGCTGGAGGAAAATGATTATTATTTCTTTTTTTTTTTTTTTTGCAGTGTAGAGCGACTATTAAAACTTTATAGTTAGTGTTATAGTTTTAAAACATTTGGGGGCTGGAACAACATAAGGGCGATTACATAATGACTCAATTTGCAGTGAACTATTCCTTAAAGTTGCAGAGAGGAAGTTTTTAAATCAGACAAGCACATCATTCCAGTAAGCAGCTGCAGACCTGCCCTGAATGTCCTCCAGTTTGTCGTAGAGCCCGGGTTTATTGGTGGCCTCCACAACGTTAGGTGTTTTACTGGCGTCGTGCGTCAGCTCTTTGAAATCAGTATCAATACCATCGAAGCGTTTGGAGTCCTGTGGAGACATTCATGACAGAATGAGTCGAAACAACTTCATCTGCCAGAGAGCAAAAACCCAAAACAACCTCTGACATTCTGAGGAACATCTGCGCGTCTGGCCACAGGCGCCCAATGGTAATTATCCAAATGTTTTCGGCCAAATGCACACGATGGACATTTTCATCTCTAATCTAGATCTATGAACACAGTGCCAGAGGGCAGGACAAGATGCTCGCTGAATCTGAGCGGCTCTCCATTAAAACATCTCAGATGTCTGTTTCACATTTTATCTTTAGTATGCCCTTTGTACATTCCTGCAAAGCTGCGTTTCGGGTAAATATTCAGAATAATATTAGAAACACATCAGCAAGCCCGACCTCTGGTAGCTGAGAGCGAATGTCGTCAGAACCGATAAAGATGCTCTCCAGGTGACTCCACGTCCTCTGAACCTCGAACCAGATGGAGATCACGGAGTCCGTCACCGAGAGCTTCCGCTGCCACGTGGAAACCTCCTCCAGGAAGAAGGAGATGTACTTCGACGTCATCAGATTCTGCAGCTGCACCTGGTTGTCCTCCAGCGTTTCGATCAGTTCCTCGCTGGACTTCAACAGAGGAATGTTAGTCCGTGGATGAGGCTCAAAATCAAACGCCATGCTGATCCAGGTGGCGTCCAGCTCACTGAGCACCTTCTCCATGCCCATCTCCTTCACGGCGCGATCCACGATGCCTCTCACTTCGTCCTCGAAGTGGTGCAGGTTGAGGCGAAGCAGGTCGGCCAGCGTGGTGTCCTTGTCCATGGTGAAGCGCACTCCGGTGGCGTTCATCAGCTGCTGCCAGTGGCGAGGACGAATGGCCGGGTTCTGGAGCTCGGCGACGGCTCTCAGCGAGACTAGTGTGTTCTTCACGGTGCCGTCCAGCCCGCTGAAGGCGTCCCACGGGCGAGCCTCTTTGTCCAGCGTGCGGAGCTCCTTAGAGAAGCGCTTGCACTCCATCTCCATGTCATCCACGTTGATCTGTCTCCAGGGCGTCATCTGCCAGGCCTCCAAACAGGACTGGACCACCAAGACCAGATCCCACAACTCCTTGAGAATGGGCAGCTCTTTGCGGCACTGCTTCAGCTGTCTGTAGTCTGATATGTTGACTTCAAAGAGATTGGCGGACACAATGAGCCCGGCCATCGTGGTCTCCATCTCCTGAATTTGGTCGTGTGCTTCGTCCAGCATCTCATGTGGATTCACACAGTCAAACCTGAAAACAAACCGAGGCAAATGCATGTTAGTGACTGTGGTCAGAAATGAACTTTTCCATTAAGGGCCAGTATATGACCCAGAAATCGATTTACAGGCCATTTTTACCTTTGTAAGGGCAATTTTTTGAATTACCTTAATGTATCGGTGTTGCTATTTATTTATTTTTTTAATGTAAAATCCTACTTAAATTTGACCAGTTACTTTAATCAATGACAGTACTATATACTGATACCAATCAATTGTTTCAACATCAACGAAGCCATCTTTACTTTGCAAAGCTGGAACAGAAGCTGTGCTTATGTTGATTTACAGACTGTTTAGGGTGAAGCTGGAATATCATGACAAAATCATTATTATTTATTACTGATAATGTAATAATGATTAATGTCGATTCATTTTATGTGGAGAAAATTTTAATTTTGGCTACAAAACAAGCTAAGAATCATTTATGAATTTGTTTAGCGCTCTTTGCGGATTAGAAAATCAAGACTTCACATTGGTTATTTCAGTAGCATATATTATATAAAAGCTCACATATAAAAAAATGTGAGTAAAGAACACTGAAGCGTAAATAAGAACACTGAAAATGTAAGTTATGCACTTTCGTAGAAACTCCCGTAATCACCGAAGCATCAACACTGCGAAATTAATCTTTTACATCTGTTCTGTACATGTTTATGATGACAGAATTTGCGAACGCAGATTTAGAATTCACTCAGTGTAAATGTAATGCTGAAATCGACACTTTTTATTCATTTCACTTTAATCTAATAATTAGTTTAATTGTTCAGGGGTATTTTTTGCCACCTTATCTTGAATTTAGGGGGCATTTTTGTTCATTTTCTATGACATTTTTGCCCAAATCTCCCGTTAGTTTCCGTCCCTGCTGTAGCCATGATTACTGTTATCCTCCAGACTGTATCATGTACCTGAAAAAGTCTTTCTTGCGGAACTGCTCTCTGAAGGTGTGCTGCTCCACATCGAATGCAGCGCATTTCCTGCGTAGGTTAGCCACCTCGCCAGCCTGCAGCGGAGCAACATGCTGCTTCACCAACACCGCCTGCTTCTTCATGTTATTCCACTTCTCCGGCAGCACCTGTTCATCAAAAAAAAAAAAAAGAAGCATGGTCTCAAGATGCATTTTTTAAAAGCTGAACTTGTCTGTCTAGTGCATTTAGACAGAAAAACAATCTTAAAGTTATAAAGATAACCTCAATCTTGTCTTAAATCGCCAAATGTAAGATGTTTAATGAATTTACAGATTTTTGTGAATATGGCCAAGAACAATCATGGAAATTCCTCACTGGTCTAAATAACACATTACATTCAGAATCTACCCACAGAATATTAGGGTCATAGAATAGTTATTGCTAATAGAGATTGTCATGCTAAATCTTGGCCTCAGTTTAATGGCTTTATCAGTCAGATCCAGTAAAACAGTGAGTTTGAGCTTCTCTCACAGGTTTTCAGGATTAGTTTATAGACAAACGTACCTCTAGCTGTTTGTACACAAGCTCTGGGAGTTCCTGTTCATAAGTCTTCAGCAGATCAATGGTGTGCTGCAGAGGCTCGAACATCTCATCTGTAGTGCTCTGACGCTCTTTAACTGCCATCAGGTAACCCATGATGTCCACCAGACCGTTATAGTCACCCTCCTCCACCTTCTTACCCAGACCAGCCTCCGTCAGCCCGATGAACTCCTCCAGGTCAGACAGACTACAGCCACAAACATAACAGATCAGACAAGACATGTAAAAAATATCAGGCAGACCATTTGGTAACGTATGAAACCTGTTTTTACTTACTTATTTATGTATGTATCTATTTATTTATTTATTTACTTTTCCTAAATTCCATTTTTCTGTTTTAATTTTTCTGGATTCCATTTTAATGGTTAAATTAAATTGTTACACTTAAAAAGCATGTCTAATTATTTGAAATCATTAAACTTACACAATTTAACAACAATTTAATAGAAGTGTTACAAAAAAAAAATTTTTAGGGCCCCATGATTTTTTATTTTTTTTCAGATTCCGTTTTCCTTTTACATTTTTTCATAAATTTTAACAATCAAAAAGCATGTCTAATCAATTGAATTCATGAAAACATTTTGTTTATTTATTTGTTTGTTTGTTAATTTGTTTGTTTAGCCCAATGAACAGTTTTCTGAAATTCTTTGTTTTATATATTTTAATTGTTCTGTTAACCTAATGTAGGCAAAACATATTACCAGTTTAATTAATCTTTTAATCAAATGAAAATGAACAAACCCTGTAAAAAAACAAAATTCTGCAAAAAAAGTGCTGCAAAAGTGCTGGCGTTTACTGTTAAAATTAAAACATGGAAGAAAAATTGTTTACATTTTAGTATATAACAGTTCTATATTTCTGTCATAATTTCTTCAAGTTAAACTGAAATTTTATTTTGCGTTAATGGCACTGACCCTGAAAATGCGTCTGCTCCATTCATTCACGAGACACGCAGAACATGCAGGATTCATATTTAAATAGTATTTTTGTGGCTTAATATTCACAGACTATAGTCCATATGACCTTTTGATTAAAGTGTATTGACCTACTTTTGATTTATTAATCCAAAATTTGCCCAATTCTGTGACATTCTGCATTAAATAGAAAATACAATTTTTATGACTGGATTACATGATTGTGTCTGTGTTTTCCACACTGCAGAAATCATAGGGCCCTGCTTAAACTGGCTCTGATGCATAATTCTATTGAAATTAGGAACTCAGTGCTTTTACCTGTGCGTCACATGATCAATAAGATGCTGTTTGAACATGAAGCTCCACTTTCTGATGACGTTGAGCAGGGCACTTTTGAAGGCTCGTGCGTCCACCCTCATCCAACTCTCAAACACATGGACGGGCTCCAGCCTCTGCACCTCCTCATATAAGAGCTCGTACGAGTCCACCTGCTTGCGGAAGCACTCCAGAGTCGGAGGGGTTTCTGGGACGCCGTGCTCGGCGTGGGCCTCGATCTCTTCACTCGTGAGCACGTGACCGTACAGCAGGAACTGACGCATGAACTCCTTCCGGTCGTCCACGTAGAGGTAAGCGTAGTGTTCCAGGCTGTTACGATACTCACAGCACTGTCCCATGACTTTCCTCACGCGCTCCATCAGAAGATGCCTCCACTCCGCAAAGTCCACCATGTCCTCCATATCAGCCTGATGGAACAAGACGACTTTATGTAAACATATCTGATCATAAACCACTTGCATAAGAAACATGAAAACAAAATTCACTGGGAAGAAAAATTGTTTACATTTTAGTATATAACAGTTCTATATTTCTGTCATAATTTCTTCAAGTTAAACTGAAATTTTATTTTGCGTTAATGGCACTGACCCTGAAAATGCGTCTGCTCCATTCATTCACGAGACACGCAGAACATGCAGGATTCATATTTAAATAGTATTTTTGTGGCTTAATATTCACAGACTATAGTCCATATGACCTTTTGATTAAAGTGTATTGACCTACTTTTGATTTATTAATCCAAAATTTGCCCAATTCTGTGACATTCTGCATTAAATAGAAAATAAAATTTTTATGACTGGATTACATGATTCCACACTGCAGAAATCATAGGGCCCTGCTTAAACTGGCTCTGATGCATAATTCTATTGAAATTAGGAACTCAGTGCTTTTACCTGTGCGTCACATGATCAATAAGATGCTGTTTGAACATGAAGCTCCACTTTCTGATGACGTTGAGCAGGGCACTTTTGAAGGCTCGTGCGTCCACCCTCATCCAACTCTCAAACACATGGACGGGCTCCAGCCTCTGCACCTCCTCATATAAGAGCTCGTACGAGTCCACCTGCTTGCGGAAGCACTCCAGAGTCGGAGGGGTTTCTGGGACGCCGTGCTCGGCGTGGGCCTCGATCTCTTCACTCGTGAGCACGTGACCGTACAGCAGGAACTGACGCATGAACTCCTTCCGGTCGTCCACGTAGAGGTAAGCGTAGTGTTCCAGGCTGTTACGATACTCACAGCACTGTCCCATGACTTTCCTCACGCGCTCCATCAGAAGATGCCTCCACTCCGCAAAGTCCACCATGTCCTCCATATCAGCCTGATGGAACAAGACGACTTTATGTAAACATATCTGATCATAAACCACTTGCATAAGAAACATGAAAACAAAATTCACTGCATTTACTTTCTTAATATGTTTTTCTGGGGTCATTGTGCACAATTTAGAGGGAAAAAATATGTTTGTTCTTTCAAAATGTTTTATCAAAATGTAAAGACTTGATCTGCCTCTTGACAACATTTAATGTTATGACTTATGGCTTTCTGCTCCAATTTAAAGGAACACTCCACTATTTTGGAAAATACTAATTTTCCAACTCCCCTAGAGTTAAACAGTTGAGTTTTACCATTTTCGAATCCATTCAGGCGATCTCCGGGTCTGGCGGTAGTTTTTTTTTGCTGTAGCTTAGCATAGATAATTGAATCGGATTAGTCCGTTAGCATCTTGCTCAAAAATGACTAAAGAGTTTCTATATTTTTCCTATTTAAAACGTGACTCTTCTGTAGTTACATCGTGTACTAAGACCGACGGAAATTAAAAAGTTGCGATTTTCTAGGCCGATATGGCTAGGAACTATACTCTCATTCCGGCGTAATAATCAAGGAACTTTGCTGCCGTACCATGGGTGCAGCAGGCGCAATGATATTAAACACCTGCAAACATATTATGGTATTTTATGCTTTAGCACAGTCAGAAACCTACATACAGCACATTTAAGTCCTGCAGAAGTAGCATGGCACAGACACCATTTCATAGTATCTAAATCCAGATGAAGTGATGTGTTTGCTCAGTACCTGATAGTGTGGGAAACCGCTGTGCTCAGATAATCGTGGCACAAGAGCAGAGATCCTAAAGACGCTATTGATGAGGCTCTCCACCAGATCATGGAACCCGCCTGAAGCACTGAACTCCAACGACGGATAAAACACAATCTCAGGAACCTGCAGAAGCAGCTGGACCTCAAAGAGTGGAGCTAATCCAGCCTTCTGGTCTGTATCAGGGGATTGGTGTAATTGTTTAGTGCAGAACAATCAATCTCCAATGAGGGAAAACCCCTATAATCATTTTTAGTAAGGCTTAAAAAAAATCAAAAAGCACACCTGTGTTGTCCAAGAAGAACTTGAGGGAGCTCTCAACAGCATTGTAGAAACCATCAATGACCATTTCATCAATGTAATCCACATAAACCTTCCACCGCGCAGAAGATGGGTCTGCTTTGAAGAGTGACATGTTGTCCTGAAACAAAATAATTCTTATAAGGAGTAGAAATGTTTGGGTGAGCGGCTCCTTTAAAATTAGTCATTCTGTCAGTTGTTATTTGATGGGATCACCGCTGCATACTTTCAGCAACAGATGGATCTTGGTTCCTGAAGCTCGGATCTGGCCGTACGTTCTCTCCAGACGCTCGGTCTTATCTTCCAGGTTTAGAAGAGTATCTTTCTTCCCCTCCTTCCTCTCAAAGACTGGGGTAGTCCAGCTCTTCATGATAGTCTGGATCTCCTCAACATTGTCTTTAGTCCTCTGTAGGCGTTGCTCCAGGTCATATACCGTCTCACGGATATCCTGGATGTATTCCCAAATCCCTACCAGAGAAAACTCATTAGAGATTTAGTGTATATAAAAATCTAGAGTATACAGTATAACATCAAACATCATTCCAAACGTAAATTATCTTTTTACAACAGAGGAAAAAATGTAAGACACTATGACCGTTGTAATGATTATGTGGTGTGTTTACTTCTATCAGCATGAACATTCTGCTAAACATCACTTTTTAGGCTCAACAGAAGAAATATGTAGCATTTGGACCAATCAGACACACAACTTTTTGTTATATTTAACAAATAATATCTAATGCCCCCTCACCTAACCAAAGGGCCAATTACGAGGGTCTATTAAAAAGAACAATATAATTAAGCTCAATTATCAAATAAAAACACAAACTGATAAAAGATTTTGATCTGAGCCTTCAACAAACGTTCTACGGTGAAGAATGCTGAGAAATGCAGATATTTTGAGTTATTTTAGTATCATTGAAATACTATTATAGTTTTTATTAATACAATGAATCCATTTTTGTTTTTTGTATTTTCCATTTTCATTTAAATTTCAGGTCAAGTTTTAGAAATGTTGTTGTGTTTTAGTCATTTTAGCAGTTTTATATGTCTATAAAGTTGATTAATTTTTTATTTCAGTTTGTTATTTAGTACACTAAACTAAATTAAATGTTGCTTTGACAACTCGCTGAAATAAGTTTTTTTTATTATTATTTTAGGTAACAATACATTTTTTATGGTTTTAATTTTTTTAATTTTAGTTTTAGTAATTTTAGTACATCAACTTCAACTGAATTCAAATGAGAAATGTTGCTTTGGCAACTTGCTGAAATAAAAATGTACTTATATTTTCTTTCATGTAACAAGATTGTTTATTTATGGCTTTCATTATTAATTTCGGTTTTAGTTAACTATGATAATGGTTTTGAAGGTGCTTTTGATGAAATATTTTATGGAAAATGTTCAGATATCACTGACGGAAGTGTCCTGAGATGTCACGCCTGTGCTGCCCTGAATTAGCCAGCAGGATGCTGTAGTTTTAAGTGTTCATAATGACGTTTGCATCACACTAATGGCTGTAGTGGATCAATCTCAGTTATTTGAGGGTTCAGCACTGATCATCTCTACCTTGGCTTGTCCAGCAGAGGTTCTCCTCAGCTTCTTTGAGCTTGGCGTCAATGTCTGTCAGCTGGCTCTGGATCAGCGGCATCTCCACCTCGAGCATGCTGCTCATCACTTTGTTGTACCAGTTGGTTGTGAGCTCCAGATTGGCCACATACTGCCACAGCAGCTCTCTGTTGGAATAAATGTCTGCAGCCATATCTGGAATGACTTCAGCCTGTCTGGCCTCCAGGTACTTCACCTCCCTCAGCACCGAAACCAGCTATAGGGCGAGACGAGAGTCAAGTTCGATAAGGGAACTGGCCTGTAGATATTAACATATGTGTATGAGGAGAGCTACAGCCTGACCTGCGGGCTGAAGTTGACAGAGATGAGTCTCGTTCTCTGCTCTCGGGATATCAGCGGCTTCTGGAGATTAAACTGTGACTTCTCAGCCACAGAACTCGTCCAGACGTCATACAGTTTAGAGGAGTATCTGGTGATAAAGGCAGCAGGAGAATTACTAACATGTCATTTTTTGATGTATGCTAAAATTAGGGAATTTAATGAAAGGCTGCTCTTCATACGTCAAATGTGGGCAGTGCTTCAAACTGCCAAGATGAACACAACATAAAGAAGCTTCTTAAAAGAGCACTCCATACAAAGATACCTTTTTGGCATCAAATGCAATTGCAATGGAGATTTTCCAGCTGGATTAGATGGAAAGATAAACGATTGCATGAATTTCAGTCTGTTCAGAAGAAGTAATATAGTGCACAAGCCAGATGGAACACTTTTATAGTGCACACTTTTGCTTGTTGGAGCTTGACAGTATGAATCACCATCCACCTTCATTCTCTCAAACATCTTTATTCGCTTTCACAGAATAAATATGGGGTCAGAAAATGTTTTGAGCTACATTGATTTGAAGTACAAGACAGGCATGCTGAGGGATTGTGAACACTTCTTTAGTGAACATCCACATGCATCAAGGCTCTAAACAGGCAAACTCTTAAGTATTCAAATCTCAATTTTAAACATACACACAGTTTTAGACCATGCTTATGTAAGTAGGGTTACATGTGTGTAAGGTTCTAACTGTTGGTACAGCATTCATCAAGAAGCGCATCGGGTCCCTGTACTGTTACAGTAATCTCTTTATAGGCCGATTGTGAGAGGCCATACACTCTGGCCTTTATTGAATTTGGTATGACCTTGATTGTCTTATTAGAGTTGCAGAGCTGCAGTCCATGAAATCAAATATCGCTTTGCTTCACACAACTCAGACATCTCAGTGTCAAGAAATAATGACTAGAGATACCAATAACAGCTCCAGCTAGATTGTGTTTACGCAACATCGCTGATTACCATAATCTAACGAGGAGGCTTAATTTCTGACTGGAGAGAACGCAGATCTGGCTCCTTGGGAAATGCATTATTTGTTTCATCTCACATGAAGGGAAACACACACATGCATCACGTCCTTGGTCACATGTAACATGCATTCCTACATCAGCAACGCTTTACACAACCATTGTTCAAGCTGTGATATGGAAGCATTGCACGTAATTGGAGAAAATGAGACCCTGAAGTAATAATCTACAGACACTAGCGTCTAAATGAGCAAATAAATCATGTTTTATTTGTTTATTCCATGAGTTGAGCTTGAAGGTCCCTCAGCAATACCACCCTATCTTCACGTTACACCTTACTGTTCATGCTTGCAGCAGAAAATATATAGGTCTTTCAATAAAAAGCCTCATTTATTTTAACAAAGGTGGATCATAGCGGTCTATACATTGGCTAAGCAAAAACGGTTCATCTGGGATTAAAGTTATCAGCTGAGACACACAATCAAAATAAACATGATTAATAACAGGGATTTAAAGGGGTCATATGATGCGATTTCAAGTTTTCCTTTCTCTTTGGAGTGTTACAAGCTGATTGTGCATAGATAAGATCTCTGAAGTTGCAAAGACTAAAGTCTCAAAACCAAAGAGATATTCTTTATCAAAGTTAAGACTCGTCCACGCCCCCTAAAACGGCTCGTTCTAACACGCCTCCACATATCTACCTCACTATGTGGAAATATTTGCATAATGTCGCCCAAATGTGCACGCAAAGAAAGAAGGCGTGGTTTAATATTGGTATAATCCCAATAAATCATAAACACGTCTCTCTGAATACGCGATTCCAGATTTCTCCCTACGATGATGTCATTGTAGGGAAGAAATCCCGCCTATTTATGACAAGACACAGTGCTTGAGTGAGAAGCAGCAGTCCACCATTACTGTTTTCTTGCTGTAGCTGCTGGAGATATACAATGTCAGCGCCAAAGAGGCATTACAAGTGTTGTGTTTTGGGATGCACCAGGGAACATAGAAGTCATATTTGTTTCATAAACGCACGTTTATTAAGCACAGTACAATAGTGATGGCCACTTTTGAAACACTGCTTTATGAAGCTTCGAAACTTTTGCAAATCATTTGTTTCGAAACAGTGGTTCGGAGCACGTATCAAAATGCCAAAGTCACGTGATTTCAGTAAACGAGGCTTGGTTACGCCATAACTGTTTCGAAATGTTTAAAAATGTCAATAGTTTACCTTACCATGCGAGTTCATTGAGATCGCCCCCAGCGGCGAACCATTGAACCAGTGTCTCTGATCACGGATCAGTTTTATCAATTTGTAGACATTTTTAATGAGACATTTGTGTTTAATATTAAAAGGATGAGTAGTAGTAGTAGTTAATAGTCTCTTACTGGCCTGTTTAGACAAGCTCTCCATAAAACAAACAAAACAAGCCCTGCAAATTAATAATAATTATTTAAAAAATATTATACATATTATACAGACAATTCATATTTAAAGGTATTTTATTATTTTGATTGCATTTTTTATTATTTTGATTGATATATTGTACTTTCAAGAAAGCATTTGCATTGGGTTTGAAAAAGCGGGGTTTTTTTGTTGTTGTTGTTTGTTTTTTGAGGGTTTTTTTGCACGATTTGGCAAGAGTTTTGTTGCGTTTACACAGTTTTGACCAGCAGGCGTCACCAGCGTATGGTTTGTTTCTCCCATCATTACAGTACAATCAGATGACCGACTTTTAAATCAAGTACGTTTTCTGTAAAGATAGCAGGCTTGTACTAATAGTGGAATGTTTATTTGCAAATGCCTGAGCATGAGCTCTTGAAGCTCCGCCCTCTTCTGAAAAGGGGGCCGGGAGCACCAGCTCATTTGCATTTAAAGAGACAAACACAAAAACAGTGCGATTCTCCCTAATTCTTCTTTTTCATCTTTTAATTTTTCCTTTCTAAAATAGCCTACCGCTTACGTACACTCAGAAAGTCCTCCAGTTTTGTGGACATTCACACAAAGCCCAAACATTAGTCAGGAGTTTACACATTTTTGTCATCTTATCCTCTTTCACCGAATATATTTACTTCAAGTACACCTGAGATTTAAAATTTTTTTTTTTAAATAATTAAGTAACACATTTGCATGTTCACTTCACGGTTGTCTGACATCGGTTATGGTCACATGACATGCAAGTAAACAAATATAACAATTTAATTTTCTTAGTAGTTTTTTTTTTTGATTGATTGATTGATTTAAAATTATTTATTTTATTTAAAATTGTATGATTTAATTAATTATTTGCTTTTTATTAAACTCATAAATCCCCTGCAGTTCCTCCACAAACCCAGTTTGGGAAACTTTGATGTAATATAATGTATAAAGCACTTCATGTTGTTAATAACAAATGGAATATACTTTCTTACTCTTTGTATTCTTAATATGGTACAATATGGTATTCCAATATGGTACAAGATCATCCTATTTAACTCAATGGCATAAACGAGTTAGGTCAAAAGTAATCTAAAAGTAATCTAAATCTAAAATATGTAATGTAATGGATTACATTACTAACTACAATTTTTGTCATGTAATTTGGAATCAGTAACAAATTACAATTTGTAAGTAATCTACCCAGCTCTGCACTAGGGATGCACGATATTGGATTTTTGCCGATATCCGATATATTTCAACTCATTTTGGTCGATACCGATATATTTCCTTTTGTTTGGAAACAACTCTCTCCTGTGCAGAAATTATAAGCAAAATATTTTTCATTTTGGTTAGTTTTTAATAAGAACTTATTTGTTAGAATTAAATAAACAATAATTAAGGTTTTTTTGACAGTACATTGAAGCTTTGAAAATAACTATAAACTATATATTTTAAGATTTAACATCTGTAGATGGTCTAAAGCAAAAGAGTTGTAAAAATTCTGAAAATCTTTTAGAGCTTAAAAAATAAAAAAATAAAACATATTGCACATTAATTAATAAATCAGTATATATAAAATTATTTAATTTACAAGTGTCATGTTTGTGATTTTTTTCCCCATGTAAGCTATAGCTTCTGACCTTTACATCAAAACATATTTATTATTTTATGACATCAATTACTGCTTTATTTAATCAGAAACACAGTCTAAATGTTATTTGTGTAGGTTATTTTACTTTTAATTTAATTAGAAGTAGGCCAACAGCGCCCCCCTACAGATTAAAACTCCTTACCGAACGGGCGTTAGGACCCGGGGGAGGCTGCCGCTGCACCTGCTATTACTGTTTACTCTGTCACACACCTAACGCGTCATTCTGTACATGCATTCTCAGTTTAAATGCAGCGATCCAAAACAGTGAATATAATCATCATTCAGACAAAACTTTGCTTCAAGAATGAGCCACAGTGCTGACGTGATCTAATCACTAGCACACCCTGAGCACATGTGAGTTAATGTATTCCTCTTATCGGCAAGACATATCGGTATAATTTTTCATATCAGGCCGATGTCGATATTTACATTTAAAGCCATTATCAGTCGGTTCCGATATCAGTCCGATAATATCGTGCATCCCAACTCCGCACACATACATTTTATATAATATTTTCACTGACCCTTTGAGTAGCTGCATCAACTCATCGTATTTCTGGATCGTCTCCTTTCCATCTGCAGACTCCATACATCTATTATCACACAAATAAAGTGGTTGTTTAACACAGAAACAGTTCCAAACGAGCCTTCCCAAGCATAAGATATTTACGGGTGGTTGATGAATCTGAAGTTATTGTAAGGGATCTGTATGCGTTCCTTCAATTGCTGGACAAATTTCAAACCTCCGGCAACCACAGGCATGTTCTTGGAGACAGGAGAGTAACCTGGAAGACCAATAAACAGCAGATGTCAAATCAAAAACCCAAGTTAATAACAAACAGCCGGGTGATGTTGCTTGTGAACACTGAACCTTGGGTTTCTCCTGTCTGCATCTGCTGCTTGAAGATCAACTTGCAACATTCCAGCTGCTTGTCAAACATTTTGATCAGCATCCGATATCTAGTGTGAGCATCGGCTGCTATCAGGGGTCGCTCCAGCAGTCTGCCAAACATGTCCAAAACCTGCCAAGCAGAGACTCTTTGAAACTGTGTTGTGTTTATTGCATTTCAGAAACACAAATGCTTTCCACCAACTTCATTCAAAGACATACTTTTTAATATTATGGTTCACTGCACTATCAACTGCAAAAATCAAATATAGCAGAAATGAAAATATGTTCCAGGGTGGAATATTCTGTTCATTGCAAGTTCAAATTACTACAACTCAAAAATACACAAAGAGCCTAAAGTGTGTTTTCTTCTCCTGCAGGGTTCAAACTGAGCTCTGTTAAAGATCTGGAGTCTGTGGAGATTTGTGTGCATTCCAGTCTCAAAATTCAGGCTGCGTTCCTGATTGGGACTTGATAATATGCAGGTATCTATAACTCATTAAAGACAGAAAAAAGCACTGAAACTGTCTATGCATAATGTCCAAACTCTTAGTTATTACTAAGACCAGGAGCATGTGTGCAGCTCCCCACCAAAAAAGGCTTTCAGACATTATTTTATCGTCCCATTTTCAGAAAGTTTTGCTCACCTTGAAAGCATGCTCCAGACCAGCAGCATCATCAAAAGCATGACAAAAGATTGTACTCAACTGCCGCTCGGTATTCTCCACCTTGAGCTGAAACTCCATAAAATCTGCTTCAAACTCCTACAAAGAAGCATTGTTTGTTATAGCTACTTCAACCTTCAGTGTTTGTGTTGCGTTTTGTAGGAGATGCTGCCCACTTACCACATTACTAACATCAAGGCAGTCATACGGCTTCTCTGAGAATGTTTTATATGTCTCCAAGAAGTCTTCATGTAAGAACTGGACTCGCTGGCTAAGAGATTTTCCTAGAATCCCTCCAAACTCGACCTTCTCCAACTTCATCATATCAACTACAGTCAGCAGGAGAGTCTAGATGATGACAATGAAAAAGAACCAGACAACACTGATAACACATTTTGCACTACAGACGCTTAAAATAATTCCATATATGGCCTAAACACACACTTACGTGAACATGTGTGAGTACGTCTCTCCACTTACTTCAATTGTTCTGAGTCTCTTCATGAAGTGATCCAGCCCGACAAAAACCAGGAGGGGTGAGAAATCCCAAGGCTTCACCTCATTCTGGTTCCTCTGGTACTGACTCAGATTGGCCCTTCTGTTCTCATATGTGCTCTTGAAGTGTGTCAGCCCATCTATAGCCATCTGCACTCGGGACAGGCTCTCCAGTACATCACCCTTCAGGACATCCTCTGGGTTCAGGAAACTCCGGGCCTGACAAACAACACTTATATGTAAAGCTTTCTCTCATGATGCGCCGATGAGCCAAACTGATCTAAAGGTGTGTTCACACTTTTGATTCAAACTCTGTTGCAATTGCTCCATTAATGTGGTTCATTTGAACAAGTGTGCAGATCCTGCAGATACCCGGTTATTTTATTTGAAATTACTATTTTTATTTATTTATTTTTCTTTGAATAAGCCCTTTTTAACTGTCCTCTTTGTTTGTTTTGAGAATGTTCTGTAGGCCACTAATAAAAAATAGGACCTCTGTACATTTGTTTGTTGCAAATTTGCAGACAATGCAATTGAGATGTTTACTTTTGGCTTGTTGAACTGACAACAAAGTTTCCCTTCTGAATTAGCATAACTGCACAAGTTTTATAGTTAATTAAATCTTTAAAAACAAATTACATTAATTATACTTTCATTTTCTTCAATAAAAAGGAAATTGAGTAAAGGCCCGTTCACACCAAGGACGATAACTTTAAAGATAACGATAAAGATATAGTTCTAAAAATCGTTCTCAATATTAAAGAATAGCAGAGTCCACACCACAACTATAACAACAAAGGCACAGAGAAACGATATCGTTGGAATCACTTTCAGAACGATTTCTTTCCAGCTGATGAACGATAAAAACATTGACAGCCAATCAGAATCAATCCTGCTGTAATGAGCTCGAGAATTTAAAGCGACAGACGCGCATGCACTTGATGATATCGTTCGCTGGTGTGGATGCTAATATCGTTATCTTTATAGTTATC
>NW_015505748.1:242815-248959 GCF_001515645.1 Sinocyclocheilus grahami
TGTAGGCCACTAATAAAAAATAGGACCTCTGTACATTTGTTTGTTGCAAATTTGCAGACAATGCAATTGAGATGTTTACATTTGGCTTGTTCAACTGACAACAAAGTTTCCCTTCTGAATTAGCATAACTGCACAAGTTTTATAGTTAATTAAATCTTTAAAAACAAATTACATTAATTATACTTTCATTTTCTTCAATAAAAAGGAAATTGAGTAAAGGCCCGTTCACACCAAGGACGATAACTTTAAAGATAACGATAAAGATATAGTTCTAAAAATCGTTCTCAATATTAAAGAATAGCAGAGTCCACACCACAACTATAACAACAAAGGCACAGAGAAACGATATCGTTGGAATCACTTTCAGAACGATTTCTTTCCAGCTGATGAACGATAAAAACATTGACAGCCAATCAGAATCAATCCTGCTGTAATGAGCTCGAGAATTTAAAGCGACAGACGCGCATGCACTTGATGATATCGTTCGCTGGTGTGGATGCTAATATCGTTATCTTTATAGTTATCGCTCTTGGTGTGAACGGGCCTTAAAGGGATAGTTCACCCAAAAATGAAAATTTTATGTTTATCTGCTTACCCCCAGGGCATTTAAGATGTAGGTGGCTTTGTTTCTTCAGTAGAACACAAACGAAGATTTTTAACTCAAACCGTTGCAGTCTGTCAGTCTTATAATGGAAGTGAATGGGAATCACGGCTTTGAGAGTAAAAAAACACAATACACAAACAAAACCAAATTAAACCCTGTGGCTCATGACGATATGTTGATGTGTAAAGACACGAAACGATCGGTCTGTGCAAGAAACTGAACAGTATGTATATAATTTTTTTTACCTCTGATGCACTGCAATGTTTGAACTGTCTGAACTGTCCTGAGCGCATCCTGAGCGCGTCCTCGACAGCCGGTGCGCGACGCGTCTTCTTCTTCTTCTTGCTTTACGGCGGATCACAGACTTATAAGAAGTATTTATACGTCTATATACACCTATCTCTCAAATGGACCATTGACCATCCATCTACAATCTCAATTACGAGCGTCAATGGTCCATTTGAGAGATAGGTGGCAGTAATGCACTTATAAGTCTGCAATCCGCCATAAAGCAAGAAGAGGAAGAAGACGCGTCACGCTCCGGCTGTCGAGGATGAGCTCAGGACAGTTCAGACATTGCAGTGCATCAGTGGTAAAACAAACTATATAAATACTGTTCAGTTTCTTGCACAGACCGATCGTTTCGTGTCTTTACACATCAGTGTATCGTCGCGAGCCGCAAAGTTTAATTTGGTTTTGTTTGTGTATGTTTTTTTTTACTCTCAAAGCCGTGATTCCCATTCACTTCCATTATAAGACTGACACACTGCAACGGTTTCTACTGAAGAAACAAAGTCACCTACATCTTGGAAGCCCTGGGGGTAAGCAGATAAACATCAAATTTTAATTTTTGGGTGAACTATCCCTTTAAGACTGTGTAAAAGGTTTGTGGACGTGGATTAGTAATCTGGCCCCTTGGTATAAAGGAGAAAAAATGCTGGCCCTAGTCACTATCAAAGTTGCCCATCCCTGTTTTAGATGTTAGATGGGTGGAAAATTGACAGGCTTGCGCTGCAGTTCTATAGATGTTTGACTGACAACTATGAATGGAAGTCAGTGGAATATAGAATGTAGTGTGTCCGACCCTTTACCTGCTGGATGAGGAGGTTGCAGATCTCCTGTAGAAGCACTATGATTCGGGCTGGGCTGTTGTAGTATTTGGAGTTTGCCCATATGAGACACACTGTATGCATGAGAGGAGCGATCTTCCCCTTCACCTCGCTGAAGTCTGCGTTCTCCACATCTTCTACAAGTTTCTCTATTGGCTTGAGGAAGGTATTGATATCCCTCGTCTCACTTCGAGCTTAATAAACACATCACAAATCCAATTAAGATTCAAAGCTTTCACACAATTAATGCATTGCATATTTGATGGCAGAAGCTGATGTTATACCTTCTGAAACGTCCCGGAGCATTTTTGCAAAGGCAGGATAATAACTGCTGTCGACGGCAGCCAGGAGCTCAGCCAGCATCAGAACTCGAGGGGACTGGAACTGGTTATGAATTCCCTGAAGATCAGCAAGCCTACAACATAACATAACGTGGACAAACAAGACTGCAGGAGCTTTCCAGGCAACATCTGAGTGACTGAATTCCCAGGACTAACCTGTTTTTCCAGAACTTAATCTCTGCATGTGGAGTGGGGTTTTTGCCCTCAAGTAATGGCTCTGATGAGTCCTTCTTCAGGACCTTATAGACCTGATGACTCCAATCGATCACAACAGTCTCCATCGAATGAATGAGTCGTTTATCCACAAGATGCCCACTGCAAACATCAAATTAATGCTCAATGCCAATAAAATAACTAACCCTCATGTGGTGTTCTGGTAATTTTGATCCTGAAAACGCTAGTTAATGTTTTTGCATTTTGCACTTTGCTCACACACAGCTTCCCAAATCAAAGATAATTTTGGTACGTTTTGGGGATTTTTTTTATTTGGGGTATTTACACTTGTGGAGTTCTGGTCAAAAATGATGAAATTGCTTATAAATCTCTTGCCACGCTATATTATCACCAAATATTAGGTTATTTTTGTCAGCTTGCTGTATTTCAATTAGCACAGGTTTTGTGTTTCTTTTTAGAACCAACTAATATAATATATATTAGCATGTAATTTTGGCTCAAAAACTGATGTGCACAAGCTCAGATCAATAAGACCCATGATCAATCAGTTCTAGAAAGTAACAAAACCTGTGCTAACTGAGTTAACAAAAAGATTGAATCCAAGATTTGGTAATATTATAGCATAATGAGAGATTTACATTTACATTTAATCATTTAGCAGACACTTTTTTCCAAAGCAACTTACAAATGAGGACAATGGAAGCAATCAAAATCAACAAAAGAGCAATATGCAAGTGCTACAACAAGTCTCAGTTAGCCTAATGCAGTACACATAGCAAGGTTTTTTTTAATTACATATTAAATAAAAAGAAAACATAGAATAGAAAAAGAATAGAGCAAGCTAATGTTAGAGGCTTTTTGTTAATTATAAAAAGAAAACAAATAGAATACAAAAAGAATAGAGAAGCTAGTGTTAGTTTAAAAAAAAGAAAAAAGAAAATAAGCAGTTAGTAAATTAATAAAGTGCAAGTCTAAAAGGGGCAAGTCTTTTTTTTAAAGAATAGAATTAGAATAGAGAGTGTTAGAGTTAGAGGGTCAAATAAAGATGGAAGATATGTGTTTTTAGCCGATTCTTGAAGATGGCTAAGGACTCAGCTGCTAGGATTGAGTTGGGCAGAGCATTCCACCAGGAGGGAACATTTAATGTAAAAGTACGATTTACAAGCAATTTTTAAAAGGCCGGTCATTTTTAAAGTGGAAAACCAAATTGGAATTATAAAGAATATTCAGCACAGCACACGGATTAAGACAAAAAGACGTTTATTAAAATGTAGTGGCTCCATGAACCCACCTCTTATCTCCCTCATGAGCGACTGGCTCAAACTGCTCGAATCCTGGAGGCACGGGAAGGTGGGTTTTGCCTTTGACTTGTCCAGCAATAACAAACACGTTGTTTTTGAGCACGTGGATGTGTCGCATGAGGTCCTGAGAAACCACATGAGGAAAGTCCCGGTGGTTCCTCGCATTGGACAACACCGGTTCCACAACCTCAACACACGGGAAAGATGAAAGTAGAAAATGCTGTGATATTTGGACAATTCCCTAATTTACTAAACTGTAATTCTTGTGGAGACTTTCATCCGAAATGACTTTCTGTCAGAGAAACACATGAACACAATAAAAAGTCCTGAAATCATACACTTCACCAACCCTTTAATACAATGTTTGTGGTGTCAAGTATATAATTACACCATAATGTGATTACATTAACTCATTGTTTAACCCAGTGTTTACATGAATCGACCTGGTACTGCTATAGTGACAGGCAGGTCAATGGTCACTGCTTAGAAACTGCTGTGATGTTTTGCTGGCCTCAGACTGCCTGTCCTGTTTGTGTAAGCCCTGAACAATGGTGAATGAGAATGAGTTTCTGAACTAAAGATGACATGTCTCTTAATGATCACATAAGGATAATTTGTGTGCTGTAACGTGCTTGTGCACACTGTTCGACGTCTTGTCATATAAAGATTGTCAAATTTACAGGCATAGCCAGCAGAATTTCCTCATGCTGACAGTTCTGCATTTAGTGTGTCTGTGGCTTCAATAACAAAACTATGAGGACAGTGCAAAATACCTGAACAAAACAAATCTTTAGCAAAAAAAACAAATCTGACAGTGAATAACTAAATCTTTAGATGAGCTGTGGAAGAGAAAAGAATTTCGAACAGGGTTATAATATCTCACTACTGAAACTACAATCAAGTACACTTCCTTCCATTAGACAACATCCATTATATGTATGGGAAAAGAGACATGGGCATTTGTTTATAACTTCATAATGTTATACGATTAAAAAAAATAGTAATAATTTAAAACAGAGCATTAAAACATTACCTGTGTGAAATATATTGAACTTAACGAAGACCCTATTCATGGAAAATATCTTTGCATATTTGGTTTCAGTCGATTGAATGTAAACAGCGCTTCATCCATCCTCTCTAAGTGTGAATGAACTCAGAAACTCTCCTGGAATGGTGCGAACTAAGACGTGAACCGATTCTTTCAGACAGCTTTGTGTACTGGTTTGACCGATTCTTTCAAAAGAACCGACTCAAATGAATGATTCGTTGACGAAACGGACATCACTACTCTTGACTCTATAGATAATAACACAAATAGAGGACTGCTGAAATAGTGTCACGGTAAATAAAATATAAATTAATAACACAGATGTCACTTAAAAGCGAATTAATTAAGAGAGAGAGACGATTTCAACCCAAGATACACGTTGTATATCCTAATAGCGCTGCAGTTTGTTGTAAACTAGTGTCAGATACTGTATTTTGGTAGCTACTAATGCTCTCTAGTATGCTTCTAAGTTAATACTTTAACAGTTTTTAGCAAGTAGCCTCACGTCACTAAACTTTATTGCGAATCTAAATGATTCGTTTAAAAGAACCGGTTCCAAAGAATGACTCATTGGCGATTCGGCCATCGACTCACCTTCTCCACCAGCACTGAGAACTGCTCCAGAGGAGAGTGGCACACGTCTCCACAAAACAACTGTGTTTTCATTTTATCAGCGGACAGTGCGGTTTTACACAGCTTAACGAAATAAACCGACTTGTTCTTCCCGGTTCCCGAGAGTCCGAGAGCAGGGATCAGCTGTCCGGAGGAGTTTAACGATATAACCAGAGTCTTGTGTTCAGATTTATCCAGAAAGTCCTGAATGAGCTGCCGCTGCTCCTCTGTGGCGACACATTTCTGCCAGCGGTCAGACTTCACATTAAACGCTTTCGACACGCACTTCTCTAAGAACTCAAATCTTTGGTCAACTTTATGCGACTCGTTCTCCATTTTGCCGATGTGTTTGTAACTGACCGGACGACTGATTTCATTTAAACAGCTGTCTCCATAGCAACCAGTGTTTACATGTACCGACCTGCTGTTGCTATGGTGACAGAGACAACCCTTCTCACAGGTGATTGTCAGTGTATTTGTTGAAATGTATAAATGTGATTTCAATGAATAAATTACATTTGTATTTTTTTCTTCTTTTTTTTTTTAGTACAAAATAAATTATGAGCTTTAAAATGCATTCAAAAAATATTTTTCCTAAACCAATGTGTCAATTCAATTCAATTGCACAGACTGAATAGATAAACCTATCTGACACAATTACTTCCTGCACAAATAAATAATTTTGAAAATGTGCTTGAAAATGCATCTGCAGCTCATTTTGCACACATTTACGAACAACTTGCAAAACTCCACATTCTTATATGTGCAGAAATATTAGGAAATAACCAGAAATGTACAGCAATGTGTTTTATTTGTCCCATGTCTATTTGTAGTTAAGCACTTACACTGACAAAGCGGCCTAATTACTAGAATGTTCCGTGAGCGTCAATGATTTTTACTTCATGAAACCGAGCAGCAATGCTTTTTTTTTTTTTTTTTTTTTTTTTTTTTTTTA